>NC_058088.1:7812686-8112686 GCF_014858855.1 Bufo gargarizans
CAGATAGCTTACACCCCTTAATTCTATACTCTCACACTTATCTAATGGAAATATCTGCCCCCATGGCCTTTTCCAAACCAGGAGAAGAGTTTCTTTTGGTGGAGAAATGATTCGTGGGCTGGTTGTTGTGACATTTTGGACCTCTTTATGTAGCATCATTGTTGTATCTGGACATCCTTGACTTTTGAAATAATGGTGAATGTGTTTCGTTATATGAAAGAAGGAATATGATGAATAAGAAGACAGATATGAAGATCGGATATTGATTGACCATTGCAGATACACTTTTTTCCTGTAATGAGAAATTAGAAACAACATTGTTAGATTTCAATCATGTTTCATGAAAACTGACATATAAAATAAACTAAAAATAGCAAAGTTAGTTAAAGAGCATGTCCAGCTGTGCAACTAGAATCTAAATATTAATGGATAGAACATTGGGTTTATGTACTGAGGTAGCAGAGTTAACAGTCACACTTGGTGAGTTATCACATCTAGTTAATGCATTATAACTGTGACTGTTAACTCTGCTGCATCTGTATGAGTATTTAGATCCATAGTTCAATACTTTTATGCCAATGAGGATAATATGTTAGAGGAGCATTACATCTTGAAATTTATGGTATATCACAGATACGAGTACATGCAATTTCCATGTGAGGGAACCCTAGCTATCTTGGAGACAGGCAACGTTTTTTACCCATCCGAATCCCAGCATATTTGCCAGGTAGTGTATGTTTTTCACTGGATACCACTGTATGAAATATGGGGGCTTGCTTCTGCTTAGGTGTCTTACCCTCTTAGTCTTCAAGCACGCATCTTCCAACCCGTCTGGGTCCACTCTGTAGCTTCATCTCACTACATGTGTAGCAATTAAGATGACCCTCCACTTGGTTTCTGCCCCAGACTCTACCTAGAGTCCTCAGAATTCACCTCTCGGGGGCTGCCAGACTCAAGCTAGCTGGTGTGGCTCTTTCTTCTGTAGTCTGATCTCATTTGGCTATAGCTATGTCTCTGGCTAACGGCCGTACCCTCAACCAACTTCACCCTTCTGGAATGGCAAATGTGAGTAGTGCTCCCGTTGTCATCCTTTTACTAAAGACAGAAGGCCAACCCCCAGGGGACAAGTGCCACTGAAGTCTGTAACCATGGCATCATATAGGTCTGCATAGGATCAATAGGCAGAAACCAGTAGACTTGTAATCAATGATAAATTATTTAATTATAAAATACTCAACTGGCTTTTAGCTGTCAGACAGCACCTCCCACATATTGTGGAACCACTGGAAGAATATATCAGTATATTAACTTTGGCCTAATATTGAATTCAGATTTTCATTATCAACATGTTTTTATTTTTATTTTATGTGACTATTCATATGCAAGAAAGTCTGAAATATGGCCACTAGAGTAACCCCAATAGGCTGACATTCCCTGTTTTCTTCAGAATCTTTTTTCAGCTTTACTGTGTAGACTAGGGCATGGTCAGCAGTGCCATATTATTATCTGTGTGGGTAATAGATTCAATCAGATTACAGCTTTATTGTGATGCTGGGGTCCTAGATAAGTCATTACGGGAATACTATACACACAGTAAGCCTCTGTGTGCAATTCCTCTGCCACTCACTCTTTTATGTATGTCCAGGAGACTATATTAGATGATGGACACTTTACTGACTTTTCATTGCACCTGGCATAACGTGCACACATCCTGTTGTACTATCTATACTGAAAACTTGTTTTGAGCAAATGGAAGTCCATGTACTTCGATCCAAATTTCAGGGAAATTTTGATTAGCGGATAAGGTGAATTTCCTCTTGCTTTGTGGTAGCGAATTGATTTTCCCTTAAATAGTGTAACAAAACAAACAAAAAAAAAATCATACTTACCTCATCCATTTGCCCATGAAGGGCCAGCCGCCATGTTGATTAAAGATCTCGCATCAAATCCCGTGCACGGTGACGTATGAATTCACCACGCTGGGCGACTTGATGACGCAGGCCGCATGAGATTTCACACTTTGTCATCAATCAAGATGGTGGGGCTGGCCCATTGTGAGCAAATGGATGAGGTAAGTGTGCTTTAATTTATATTTTATTTTTATTTTACACTATTACTGTCAGATGCCGGGATCAGCTTTGAAAGCAGCATCTGAGGGGTACAATGATGGGGAGTGGCGAAATCGCTGCTCCCTGTCATTGCACCCACTACTTAGAAATGTGCTTCAGGACAAAATAATTGGTCACAAAGCAAAAAATAATATTTAAATTTGGCGAAGCAGCCGAAACGAATTTTTGAATACTTTGCTCATCTCCACTGAAAATGTAAAAAGAAAATGTGTAATTAGTTACCGTTAGGCCGAATGCACACGGCCGTGTTTCACGTCCGTGAGCCTTCTGTGGAACCACGGGCTGAAATTCTGCTGAGAGCAGAAGCGCACGGTGTCATTGGTTGCTATGACGCCGTGTGCTCCCTGCTGCCGCCGCAATACAGTAATACACTGGTATGATCTATAACTATATCTGTGGGCAGAGCGGCGCCCAGGGGTCCCCCTGCACTTACTAGTATGCCTGGGCGCCGCTCCGTTCGCCCGGTAGAGGAACAACCCTAATACAAAAACTCTGCCCAGTACAACAGAGGGAGCTGCAGACACCGGAGCCTATACCGGGCGAATGGAGCGGCGCCCAGACATACTAGTAAGTGAAGTGAAGTTTTCAAAAAGGAAAAATAAATGATATAACATTTTTGGTTGAACTTGATGGACTTATGTCTTCTTTAATCTAACTTTCAGTATATAACTATAAACAAGTTAAAAACACATTATTTCACATTATCAAATACTTGAATTTAATTATTAAACTAAAACAAAGGAGTTGTCCAGAAATAGAAAGGAAACATCACGACCAGCAGTTAAATTTATAATTATGAAGATAAGAAATGGCATGTGAGCAATAAAGCTGGATTTCAAAGTCCTCGATTGATCACCTGGATTTCTTTCGATTAAAGAAGAAAGCATGTGTCACCGCCAGTTCTGTGAGAAGGTCTGGCAGACGTTCTTCTCTACCTCTTGTATGACGTTCTTTGCTTGTAGTTCCCGTTTTTTCCTACCTGCCAGAGTGGCGCTAGACAGCAAGAACATTGTTTGTGAGATTTTTGTAGATAATGGAGCAGCTGTCAATCTCATTGATAATCAATTTGCTATAACACATGGTTTCCAGGTATGCACTTTGGAAAAGGATATACCTGTTTTTGCTATCGATTCCGCTCCACTTTCTCAAAGATCGTTAAAGGGCATAGTTCACAATATCCGTTTGACTGTGGCTGACGCTCATGTTGAGGATATGTCATGTTTCGTCTTAAGAGGACTACTTACTCCTCTAGTGTTGGGGCTACCCTGGCTCATTAAACATAACCCCACCATTGATTGGCAAGCAAGCCAAATAAATGGTTGGAGTGAGTTTTGCAGAGAGAATTGCCTCACGACATCTCTTTCAGAGGTTTCTACCAAGACTGTGCCATCTTTTCTCTCTGAATTTTCGGAATTGTTTTCCGAGAGTGGTGTCCAGGAGTTGCCCCTGTAGCGTTATACTACCCTACCTCGTGAGATTTCCCTACCTACTGACTTCCTATCAAACAGCTAATGACTAGGGATGAGCAAACCCGAACTGTATAGTTCGGGTTCGTACCGAATATTAGGGTGTCCGTGACACGGACCCGAACCCGGACATTTTCGTAAAAGTCCGGGTTCTGTGTTCGTCGCTTTCTTGGCGCTTTTTGAAATTCTGCAAAGCAGCCAATCAACAAGCGTCATACTACTTGCCCCAAGAGGCCGTCACAGCCATGCCTACTATTGGCATGGCTGTGATTGGCCAGTGCAGCATGTGACCCAGCCTCTATTTAAGCTGGAGTCACGTAGCGCCGCCCGTCACTCTGCTCTGATCAGCATAGGGAGAGGTTGCAGCTGCGACGTTAGGGCGAGATTAGGCAGTGATTAACTCCTCCAAAAGACTTCATTCAGAGATCGATCTGCAGCTGTGGATGATTGAACTGCTGCTATTGAATTGCTCACTGTTTTTAGGCTGCCCAGAGAGTTATTCATTCACTTTTTTCTGGGGTGATCGGTGGCCATTTTGTGTCTTGTGGTGCGCCAGCACAAGCTGCCACCAAGTGCATTTAACCCTCAATGGTGTGGTTGTTTTTTGGCTAAATCCTACATCAGGGTCAAGCTGTCACACCAAGTGCATTTAACCATCAATAGTCTGGTTATTTTTTGGCCATATACTACATCAGGGGCAAGCTGTCACAAAGTGCATTTAACCCTCAATGGTGTGGTTGTTTTTTGGCTAAATCCTACATCAGGGTCAAGCTGTCACACCAAGTGCATTTAACCATCAATAGTCTGGTTATTTTTTTGGACATATACTACAACAGGGTCAAGCTGTCACCAAGTGCATTTAACCCTCAATGGTGTGGTTGTTTTTTTGGCTAAATCCTACATGAGGGTCAAGCTGTCACACCTAGTGCATTTAACCATCAATAATCTGGTTATTTTTTTGGCCATATACTACATCAGGGGCAAGCTGAGCCTGTCACCAAGTGCATTTAACCCACAATAGTGTGGTTGGTCAAGCTGTCACACCAAGTGCATTTAACCATCAATAGTGTGGTTATTTTTTGGCCATATCCCAGTCTAATTCTGTCAGTAAACGTATACCTGTCACCCAGCGCCTAAATAATAGGCCTCAAATTTATATCCAGCTAAATCTGTTGTTACTGCTGTGGCTGGTCAAGTTATTTAGTGTCCGTCAAAGCACAGTTTTTGTTCTGGATTGAAATACAATTCCCAATTTAGCAATTTCCTAATTTAGTGGTTTCTGCTGTATCAAGCTATTTTAAATCTATCCCTAAAAGGGTATATAAGATTCAAGGTGCACATAGGGTCATTCTGAATAACTTCACACACACGCTACTGTGCATTTCCAAGTCTAATTCTGTCAGTAAACCTATACCTGTCACCCAGCGCCTAAATAATAGGCCTCAAATTTATATCCAGCTAGATCTGTCGTTACTGCTGTGGCTGGTCAAGTTGTCCAGGAGTTGGCCATATACTACATCAGGGGCAAGCTGAGCCTGTCACCAAGTGCATTTAACCCACAATAGTGTGGTTGGTCAAGCTGTCACACCAAGTGCATTTAACCATCAATAGTGTGGTTATTTTTTGGCCATATCCCAGTCTAATTCTGTCAGTAAACGTATACCTGTCACCCAGCGCCTAAATAATAGGCCTCAAATTTATATCCAGCTAAATCTGTCGTTACTGCTGTGGCTGGTCAAGTTATTTAGTGTCCGTCAAAGCACAGTTTTTGTTCTGGATTGAAATACAATTCCCAATTTAGCAATTTCCTAATTTAGTGGTTTCTGCTGTATCAAAGCTATTTTAAATCTATCCCTAAAAGGGTATATAAGATTCAAGGTGCACATAGGGTCATTCTGAATAACTTCACACACACGCTACTGTGCATTTCCAAGTCTAATTCTGTCAGTAAACCTATACCTGTCACCCAGCGCCTAAATAATAGGCCTCAAATTTATATTCAGCTAAATCTGTCGTTACTGCTGTGCCTGTATTAGTGTAATACGGTACCTAAATAGATAGCCAGATAGTGTTAGGTGTCTGTAAAAAAAGGCCTGAATTTGAATTCAATACATTGGGCCAAATAATATTTTTCTTATTGTGGTGAACGGTAACAATGAGGAAAACATCTAGTAAGGGACGCGGACGCGGACATGGTCGTGGTGGTGTTAGTGGACCCTCTGGTGCTGGGAGAGGACGTGGCCGTTCTGCCACAGCCACACGTCCTAGTGTACCAACTACCTCAGGTCCCAGTAGCCGCCATAATTTACAGCGATATTTGGTGGGGCCCAATGCCGTTCTAAGGATGGTAAGGCCTGAGCAGGTACAGGCATTAGTCAATTGGGTGGCCGACAGTGGATCCAGCACGTTCACATTATCTCCCACCCAGTCTTCTGCAGAAAGCGCACAGATGGCGCCTGAAAACCAAGCCCATCAGTCTGTCACATCACCCCCATGCATACCAGGGAAACTGTCTGAGCCTCAAGTTATGCAGCAGTCTCTTATGCTGTTTGAAGACTCCGCTGGCAGGGTTTCCCAAGGGCATCCACCTAGCCCTTCCCCAGCGGTGGAAGACATAGAATGCACTGACGCACAACCACTTATGTTTCCTGATGATGAGGACATGGGAATACCACCTCAGCATGTCTCTGATGATGACGAAACACAGGTGCCAACTGCTGCGTCTTTCTGCAGTGTGCAGACTGAACAGGAGGTCAGGGATCAAGACTGGGTGGAAGACGATGCAGGGGACGATGAGGTCCTAGACCCCACATGGAATGAAGGTCGTGCCACTGACTTTCACAGTTCGGAGGAAGAGGCAGTGGTGAGACCGAGCCAACAGCGTAGCAAAAGAGGGAGCAGTGGGCAAAAGCAGAACACCCGCCGCCAAGAGACTCCGCCTGCTACTGACCGCCGCCATCTGGGACCGAGCACCCCAAAGGCAGCTTCAAGGAGTTCCCTGGCATGGCACTTCTTCAAACAATGTGCTGACGACAAGACCCGAGTGGTTTGCACGCTGTGCCATCAGAGCCTGAAGCGAGGCATTAACGTTCTGAACCTTAGCACAACCTGCATGACCAGGCACCTGCATGCAAAGCATGAACTGCAGTGGAGTAAACACCTTAAAAACAAGGAAGTCACTCAGGCTCCCCCTGCTACCTCTTCTGCTGCTGCCGCCTCGGCCTCTTCTGCTGCTGCCGCCTCGGCCTCTTCTGCTGCTGCCGCCTTGGCCTCTGTCTCTTCCTCTGGAGGAACGTTGGCACCTGCCGCCCAGCAAACAGGGGATGTACCACCAACACCACCACCTCCGTCACCAAGCATCTCAACCATGTCACACGGCAGCGTTCAGCTCTCCATCTCACAAACATTTGAGAGAAAGCGTAAATTCCCACCTAGCCACCCTCGATCCCTGGCCCTGAATGCCAGCATTTCTAAACTACTGGCCTATGAAATGCTGTCATTTAGGCTGGTGGACACAGACAGCTTCAAACAGCTCATGTCGCTTGCTGTCCCACAGTATGTTGTTCCTAGCCGGCACTACTTCTCCAAGAGAGCCGTGCCTTCCCTGCACAACCAAGTATCCGATAAAATCAAGTGTGCACTGCGCAACGCCATCTGTGGCAAGGTCCACCTAACCACAGATACGTGGACCAGTAAGCACGGCCAGGGACGCTATATCTCCCTAACTGCACACTGGGTAAATGTAGTGGCAGCTGGGCCCCAGGCGGAGAGCTGTTTGGCGCACGTCCTTCCGCCGCCAAGGATCGCAGGGCAACATTCTTTGCCTCCTGTTGCCACCTCCTCCTACTCAGCTTCCTCCTCCTCTTCTTCCACCTGCTCATCCAGTCAGCCACACACCTTCACCACCAACTTCAGCACAGCCCGGGGTAAACGTCAGCAGGCCATTCTGAAACTCATATGTTTGGGGGACAGGCCCCACACCGCACAGGAGTTGTGGCGGGGTATAGAACAACAGACCGACGAGTGGTTGCTGCCGGTGAGCCTCAAGCCCGGCCTGGTGGTGTGCGATAATGGGCGAAATCTCGTTGCAGCTCTGGGACTAGCCGGTTTGACGCACATCCCTTGCTTGGCGCATGTGCTGAATTTGGTGGTGCAGAAGTTCATTCACAACTACCCCGACATGTCAGAGCTGCTGCATAAAGTGCGGGCCGTCTGTTCGCGCTTCCGGCGTTCACATCCTGCCGCTGCTCGCCTGTCTGCGCTACAGCGTAACTTCGGCCTTCCCGCTCACCGCCTCATATGCGACGTGCCCACCAGGTGGAACTCCACCTTGCACATGCTGGACAGACTGTGCGAGCAGCAGCAGGCCATAGTGGAGTTTCAGCTGCAGCACGCACGGGTCAGTCGCACTACGGAACAGCACCACTTCACCACCAATGACTGGGCCTCCATGCGAGACCTGTGTGCCCTGTTGCGCTGTTTCGAGTACTCCACCAACATGGCCAGTGGCGATGACGCCGTTATCAGCGTTACAATACCACTTCTATGTCTCCTTGAGAAAACACTTAGGGCGATGATGGAAGAGGAGGTGGCCCAGGAGGAGGAGGAGGAGGAAGAGGGGTCATTTTTAGCACTTTCAGGCCAGTCTCTTCGAAGTGACTCAGAGGGAGGTTTTTTGCAACAGCAGAGGCCAGGTACAAATGTGGCCAGCCAGGGCCCACTACTGGAGGACGAGGAGGACGAGGATGAGGAGGAGGTGGAGGAGGATGAGGATGAAGCATGGTCACAGCGGGGTGGCACCCAACGCAGCTCGGGCCCATCACTGGTGCGTGGCTGGGGGGAAAGGCAGGACGATGACGATACGCCTCCCACAGAGGACAGCTTGTCCTTACCCCTGGGCAGCCTGGCACACATGAGCGACTACATGCTGCAGTGCCTGCGCAACGACAGCAGAGTTGCCCACATTTTAACGTGTGCGGACTACTGGGTTGCCACCCTGCTGGATCCACGGTACAAAGACAATGTGCCCACCTTACTTCCTGCACTGGAGCGTGATAGGAAGATGCGCGAGTACAAGCGCACGTTGGTAGACGCGCTACTGAGAGCATTCCCAAATGTCACAGGGGAACAAGTGGAAGCCCAAGGCCAAGGCAGAGGAGGAGCAAGAGGTCGCCAAGGCAGCTGTGTCACGGCCAGCTCCTCTGAGGGCAGGGTTAGCATGGCAGAGATGTGGAAAAGTTTTGTCAACACGCCACAGCTAACTGCACCACCACCTGATACGCAACGTGTTAGCAGGAGGCAACATTTCACTAACATGGTGGAACAGTACGTGTGCACACCCCTCCACGTACTGACTGATGGTTCGGCCCCATTCAACTTCTGGGTCTCTAAATTGTCCACGTGGCCAGAGCTAGCCTTTTATGCCTTGGAGGTGCTGGCCTGCCCGGCGGCCAGCGTTTTGTCTGAACGTGTATTCAGCACGGCAGGGGGCGTCATTACAGACAAACGCAGCCGCCTGTCTACAGCCAATGTGGACAAGCTGACGTTCATAAAAATGAACCAGGCATGGATCCCACAGGACCTGTCCATCCCTTGTGCAGATTAGACATTAACTACCTCCCCTTAACCATATATTATTGTACTCCAGGGCACTTCCTCATTCAATCCTATTTTTATTTTCATTTTACCATTATATTGCGAGGCTACCCAAAGTTGAATGAACCTCTCCTCTGTCTGGGTGCCGGGGCCTAAATATATGCCAATGGACTGTTCCAATGTTGGGTGACGTGAAGCCTGATTCTCTGCTATGACATGCAGACTGATTCTCTGCTGACATGAAGCCAGATTCTCTGTTACGGGACCTCTCTCCTCTGCCTGGGTGCCTGGGCCTAAATATATGACAATGGACTGTTGCAGTGGTGGCTGACGTGAAGCCTGATTCTCTGCTATGACATGCAGACTGATTCTCTGCTGACATGAAGCCAGATTCTCTGTTACGGGACCTCTCTCCTCTGCCTGGGTGCCTGGGCCTAAATATATGACAATGGACTGTTGCAGTGGTGGCTGACGTGAAGCCTGATTCTCTGCTATGACATGCAGACTGATTCTCTGCTGACATGAAGCCAGATTCTCTGTTACGGGACCTCTCTCCTCTGCCTGGGTGCCTGGGCCTAAATATATGACAATGGACTGTTGCAGTGGTGGCTGACGTGAAGCCTGATTCTCTGCTATGACATGCAGACTGATTCTCTGCTGACATGAAGCCAGATTCTCTGTTACGGGACCTCTCTCCTCTGCCTGGGTGCCTGGGCCTAAATATATGACAATGGACTGTTGCAGTGGTGGCTGACGTGAAGCCTGATTCTCTGCTATGACATGCAGACTGATTCTCTGCTGACATGAAGCCAGATTCTCTGTTACGGGACCTCTCTCCTCTGCCTGGGTGCCTGGGCCTAAATATATGACAATGGACTGTTGCAGTGGTGGCTGACGTGAAGCCTGATTCTCTGCTATGACATGCAGACTGATTCTCTGCTGACATGAAGCCAGATTCTCTGTTACGGGACCTCTCTCCTCTGCCTGGGTGCCTGGGCCTAAATATATGACAATGGACTGTTGCAGTGGTGGCTGACGTGAAGCCTGATTCTCTGCTATGACATGCAGACTGATTCTCTGCTGACATGAAGCCAGATTCTCTGTTACGGGACCTCTCTCCTCTGCCTGGGTGCCTGGGCCTAAATATATGACAATGGACTGTTGCAGTGGTGGCTGACGTGAAGCCTGATTCTCTGCTATGACATGCAGACTGATTCTCTGCTGACATGAAGCCAGATTCTCTGTTACGGGACCTCTCTCCTCTGCCTGGGTGCTGGGCCTAAATATATGACAATGGACTGTTGCAGTGGTGGCTGACGTGAAGCCTGATTCTCTGCTATGACATGCAGACTGATTCTCTGCTGACATGAAGCCAGATTCTCTGTTACGGGACCTCTCTCCTCTGCCTGGGTGCCTGGGCCTAAATATATGACAATGGACTGTTCCAGTGGTGGCTGACGTGAAGCCTGATTCTCTGCTATGACATGCAGACTGATTCTCTGCTGACATGAAGCCAGATTCTCTGTTACGGGACCTCTCTCCTCTGCCTGGGTGCTTGGGCCTAAATATATGACAATGGACTGTTGCAGTGGTGGCTTTCGTGAAGCCTGATTCTCTGCTATGACATGCAGACTGATTCTCTGCTGACATGAAGCCAGATTCTCTGTTACGGGACCTCTCTCCTCTGCCTGGGTGCCTGGGCCTAAATATATGACAATAGACTGTTACAGTGGTGGGTGACGTGAAGCCTGATTCTCTGCTATGGGACCTCTCTCCAATTGATATTGGTTTATTTTTATTTATTTTATTTTTATTTTTTATTTACCTACATGTTGCTTCCTTTTGCAGCCTTCTAGCTCTTTCCTGGGCTGTTTTACAGCCTTTTAAGTGCCGAAAAGTTCGGGTCCCCATTGCCTTCAATGGGGTTCGGGATGAAGTTCTGATCGGGTTCGGATCCCGAACCCGAACATTTCCGGGAAGTTCGGCCGAACTTCTCGAACCCGAACATCCAGGTGTCCGCTCAACTCTACTAATGACATGAGTTTATGGAAAATCTCAGTTTATGGAAAATCTCAGCGGAGTTCAGCTTTACACCTGACATGCGCATGCGCAGGAGATCCTCAGTAGGGAAATATTACGGCCCAGTGCGCAAGCGCGGCTAACTCCGGCCGGCGCATGCGCAGTGTCCCGGTGTGAAGCTGAACTCCGCTGAGATTTTCCATAAACTGTCGGTTTGCGCATGCGCAGATTGTCAAAACTCAGGAACGCCTCCTGACGTCATTAGCAGTGCGACGGGCAGTCAGGAGGTAGGGAAATCTCACAAAGTAGGGTAATGTAAAGCTACATTTCCTCACCAGGAGTACGACTGCCCTATTAATCTCATCCCAAACACCAAGCTGCCAAAATCTTGTTTATACAATCTCTCCCAACCTGAAAGAGACGCTATGCGTACTTATATCTCTGACAGCCTGAGAAATGGACACATCCGACCCTCAAAGTCACCTGTTGCCGCCAGTTTTTTTTTTTTTGTTAAGAAAAAAGATGCTTCTTTAAGACCTTGTCTGGATTTCAGGGACCTGAACCATATCACTATTCGTGACCCATATCCGCTTCCTGTGATCGCGAATCTGTTTAACCAGATTGTTGGGGCTAAAGTTTTTTTTTTTAGAGGGGCATACAACCTTGTCAGGGTCAGTGAAGGGGACGAATGGAAGACGGCCTTCAATACCCCTGAGGGTCATTTTGAAAATTTGGTTATTCCCTTTGGTTTGATGAATGCTCCGGCCGTCTTCCAACATTTTGTGAACATCATTTTTTATCATTTAATGGGGAAATTTGTACTGGTGTATCTAGATGACATTTTGATTTTTTCTCCTGATTTCAAGACTCATCGGGACCACCTATGTCAGGTCTTGCTGATTCTGCGGGAGAATAAATTGTACGCTAAACTGGAAAAATGTGTGTTTGCAGTTCCGGAGATTCAATTTCTTGGTTTTCTTCTCTCCGCTTCTGGTTTTCGGATGGACCCTGAGAAGGTCCGCGCTGTGCTTGATTGGGAGCTTCCTGAGAATCAAAAGGCGCTGATACCGTTTTGGGGTTTTACCAATTATTACAGAAAGTTAATTTTGAATTATTCCTCTGTTGTTAAGCCACTCACTGATATGACTCAAAAGGGGGTGGATTTTTCCTCGTGGTCGGTAGATGCGCTTAAAGCCTTTTCTAGTATTAAAGAGAGTTCTGCTTCCGCTCCCATTTTGGTACAACCTGATGTCTCTCTACCTTTTATTGTTGAGGTGGATGCTTCTGAGGTGGTTGTGGTCTTATCTCAGGGTCCCTCTCCTGCCAAATGGCGACCGTGTGCCTTTTTCTCAAGGAAACTCTCTTCTGCAGAGAGAACTTACGATGTGGGAGATAGGGAGATGTTGGTTATCAAATTAGCTTTTGAGGAATGGCGCTATTGGTTAGAGGGAGCCAGACACCCTATTACCGTGTTTACCGACCATAAGAATCCTGACTACTTGGAATTGGCCAAGCGTCTGAACAGGCCAGATGGTCTTTGTTCTTTTCTTGGTTTAATTTTGTTGTTACGTTCTGCCCTGGGGTTAAAAATGTGAAGGCGGATGCCCTGTCACGTTGTTTTCCTGGAGGGGGAACTTTGAAGACCCGGGTCCCATTTTGGCTGAAGGGGTGGTCGTCTCTGCTCTTTATCCTGATTTGGAGGCAGAGGTTCAGGCAGCCGAGGCAGAGGCTTCTGATCTTTGTCCTCCTGGGAGGTTGTTTGTGCCTCTCGCTTTGCGACGCAAGGTTTTTAAGGAGCACCACGATACTGTCCTTGCTGGGCACCCGGGGAGTATGATACACTGGTATGATCTATGCCAGTGTATCACTGTACTGTGGCGGCAGCAGGGAGCGCACGGCGTCATAGCAACCAATGACACCGTGCGCTCCTGCTCTCAGTAGGAATCCAGCCTGTGGCTCCGCGGACCGCTCACGGCCGTCAAACACGGCCTTCAAACACGGCCGTGTGCATTCGGCCTTAAAGAGGACCTTTCACTAGTTTAAAAACTAAAAACTAACTATATATGTGGGCAGAGCGGCGCCCAGGGGTCCCCCTGCACTTACTAGTATGTCTGGGTGCCGCTCCGTTCGCCTGGTATTGGCCAGCGCTGCAGCAAGGGACAACCCTAATACAAAAACTCCGCCCAGTACAACAGAGGGAGCTGCAGACACCGGAGCCTATACCGGGCAAACGGAGCGGCGCCCAGACATACTAGCAAGTGAAGTGAAGTTTTCAAAAAGGAAAAATAAATGATGTAACATTTTTGGTTGAACTTGATGGACTTATGTCTTCTTTAATCTAACTTTCAGTATATAACTATAAACAAGTTAAAAACACATTATTTCACATGATCAAATACTTGAATTTAATTATTAAACTAAAACAAAGGAGGTGTCCTGAAATAGAAAGGAAACATCACGACCAGCAGTTAAATGTATAATTATGAAGATAAGAAATGGCATGTGAGCAATAAAGCTGGATTGCAAAGTCCTCGATTGATCAGCAGGATTTCTTTCCATTAAAGACTGGTGAGTGAGCCATATAGAAGAAAGCATGTGTCACCGCCAGTTCTGTGAGAAGGTCTGGCAGACGTTCTTCTCTACCTCTTGTATGACATTCTTTGCTTGTAGTTCCCGTTTTTTCCTACCTGCCAGGGTGGCGCTAGACAGCAAGAACATTGTTTGTGAGATTTTTGTAGATAATGGAGCAGCTGTCAATCTCATTGCTAATCAATTTGCTATAACACATGGTTTCCAGGTATGCACTTTGGAAAAGGATATACTGTCACGGCTGAGGATGGCGAAAACCCTCAGCCGTGCGATGACAGAAGATGGTAGTCGCTGCTCGACCAGGACAACAGAATTAGGGAGCAGGTCACCTCCTAATTGCATCCCTTATTTGACCCTGACTCCTAGCTGTATGAGCCGACCCTGATGGTAGGAGGGCTCATACTCCTGAACCTTGAAGTCCCTGCTAGCCCTCAGGGTGGCCCTAAACTAGGAGCAGGGTAAGACGACCTGTTCCTTCTGGACACGGAGGAACAGGAGTCTCACTGGCCAAGCTGCAGGGAAAAGGGGAACACAAACAGTCCTATGGATATGGCAGGTGAACTGAACTAGTCCCACCTACCTGCCACAGCCTTGTTGACTGGATCCCTGTGCTGGCAAGCTGATGTCCACACAACATTAAATGAACCCAGCAAACACACATCCACGCACAGGAACCCAGATCCATAGCTGCACCAAATAACAAAAGGAAAATATCAACTGAACATCACATAGACATAAATTTATGACCACAAGGGTGGCCCACACTGGCAGATGGTATAACAGGAGAATGTCTCCAGCAACCATGGCTGAAGAACCCCTCAGCTAACTCTAAACAGCAGAGGCTTTATAGCCCAAAGTAGCCACACCCACACTCAGATACACCCAGTGACCACACACACAGAAGGGAGTTAACCCTTCAAACACAAGGCAAGGGAAGACGGACACTTATAGGGGAAGTACACACAAACACACACTTCACCTGTTGCCGCAGGCAAAGGCATGCAAGGCAACCATGTCCTGGGGATCAGCCATAGGGTTGAGACACTGCCACCACATGCACACAACACCACACATTGCCACGGACAACCAAGTGAAGGAAAGTGTCACAAAACATACCATCGGCCGTGACATATACCTGTTTTTGCTATCGATTCCGCTCCACTTTCTCAAAGATCGTTAAAGGGCATAGTTCACAATATCCGTTTGACTGTGGCTGACGCTCATGTTGAGGATATGTCATGTTTCGTCCTAAGAGGACTACCTACTCCTCTAGTGTTGGGGCTACCCTGGCTCACTAAACATAACCCCACCATTGATTGGCAAGCAAGCCAAATAAATGGTTGGAGTGAGTTTTGCAGAGAGAATTGCCTCACAACATCTCTTTCAGAGGTTTCTACCAAGACTGTGCCATCTTTTCTCTTTGAATTTTTGGATGTTATTTCCGAGAGTGGTGTCCAGGAGTTGCCCCCTCACCGGGAGTACGACTGCCCTATTAATCTCATCCCAGGCAGCAAGCTGCCAAAATCACGATTATACAATCTCTCCCAACCTGAAAAAGTCGCTATGTGTACTTACATCTCTGAGAGCCTGAGAAATGGACACATCCGACCCTCGACGTCACCTGTTGCCACCGTTTTTTTTTTTTTTTAAGAATAAAGATGCTTCTTTAAGACCTTGTCTGGATTTCAGAGACCTGAACCATATCACTATTCGTGACCCATATCCGCTTCCTGTGATCGCGAATCTGTTTAACCAGATTGTTGGGGCTAAAGTTTCTTCTAAGTTGCATTTAAGAGGGGCATACAACCTTGTCAGGGTCAGTGAAGGGGACGAATGGAAGGCGGACTTCAATACCCCTGAGGGTCAATTCGAGAATTTGGTTATTCCCTTTGGTTTGATGAATGCTCCGGCCGTCTTCCAACATTTTGTGAACATCATTTTTTATCATTTAATGGGGAAATTTGTACTGGTGTATCTAGATGGCATTTAGATTTTTTCTCCTGATTTCAAGACTCATCGGGACCACCTATGTCAGGTCTTGCTGATTCTGCGGGAGAATAGTATGCCCTGATGTCCTGGTACTTAAGGACACAAAGCGTACCTGTGTAGTTCCGATCAACGCGGCGCGATCATCCGCCCGCCCCCTCTCTCAGGATGGCCAAGCTTCTAAAGCAGAGTGTCAGCACATTGCTGACACTCTGCTTGAAACGCCTGACATCATCACACAGATGTCAGCCGTTTAACCTTTTCGATGCTGCGGTCCGTAGGCACCGCTGTATGGAAGAGGTTAACAGGTAGGGAGCTCCCTCCCTCTCCCATCGGGGGCTGTTGTGCCTTTTCAGCCCCCGATTCCTGACGGGATAACAGAGGGAGGGGGCCCCCCTCCCTCCCCATCACCAGCTGCTCTGTTGTGGAAGCGAGTGATGGTTACCATGGCAACCAGATGCCTTCACAGGCATCCGGCTGTCCATGGTGCTGATCAGACTTCTGCTAAAGGCTATAAAGTGCACTGTATTGTATTATACAGACATCAGACCCAAGTGGGTCTGGGTAAAAAAAAAGTGAAAAAAAACAACATTTATCACTGATTAAAAATTAAAAAAATTAAATTCCCTATACATGTTTGATGTCACCGCGTCCGTAACGACCTGATTTATAAAACAGTCATGTTACTTTCCCTGCACGGTGAACGCCATAAAAAAATTAAATAACAACTATGATGAAATTTAAGTTTTGCCCACCTTACTTCCCAAAAAAGGTAATAAAAGTGATCAAAAAAGTCGTATGTATGCCAAAATAGTGCCAATCAAACCGTCACCTCATCCCGCAAAAAATTAGCCCCTACATAAAACAATGGCCTAAAAAATAAAAAAAACTATGGCTCTCAGACTAAAACATTATTTTTTTGTTTCAAAAATGCTTTTTTATGTTAAGCGTAAAAGAAAAGAAAAAAAGTACACATATAAGGTATCACCGCATCTATAAGAACCTGCTCTATAAAAATACCACATGGCCTAGAACCTGAGGTGAACACCATAAAAAAAAAAAAAAAAAAACTTTGTCAAAAAAGCCATCTCAAAAAGGATAATAGCAAGCGATCAAAAAGTTGTATGCCTTCCAAAATAGTGCCAATCTAACCGTCATCTCATCCCACAAAAATGATACCTACCTAAGACAATCGCCTAAAAACTGAAAAAACTATGACTCTCAGACTATGCAGACACTAAAACATGATTTTATATTTTTTTTCAAAAAAGATATTATTGTGTAAAACTTTAAAAAATAAAAGAAAGTATACATATTAGGTATCGCCACGTCTGTAACGTCCGACTCTATAAAAATATTATATGACATAACCCCCAAAAACTGTGCTAAAAACCATTTGTTTTGTCACCTTACGTCACTAAAAGTGCAACACCAAGCGATCAAAATGGCATATGCCACCCACAATGGTGCCAATCTAACTGTCACCTCATCCCGCAAAAAATGATACTCTACATAAGACAATCGCCCAAAAAATTCAAAAACTATGGCTCTCACACTATGGAGACACTAAAACATGTTTTTTTTGTTTCAAAAATGATATTATTGTGTAAAACCTAAATAAAATAAAAAAGGTATACATATTATGTATTACCACATCTGTTAGAAGCTACTCTATAAAACAAGGTAAACAGTGTAAAAAAAATAAATAAAAAAAAGCAATTTTTTTGTTACCATACATCACAAAAAGTGCAATAGCAAGCGATCAAAAAGTCATATGCACCCCAAAATAGTTCCAATCTATCCGTCATCTCATCCCGCAAAAATGATACCAAACCTGAGACAATCGCCTAAAAACTGAAAAAAATATGGCTCTCAGACTATAGAGACACTAAAACATGATTTTTTTTGTTTCAAAAATTATATTATTGTTTATAACCTAAATAATAATAAAAAGTATACATATTAGGTATCGCTACGTCCATAAGAACCTGCTCTATAAAAATAGCACGTGATCTTTTCCATTTTAATTTTGCTGGACTGTTTTTTTTACACCATGTCCCATTTGAAGCCCCCTTCTGATGCACCACTAGAGTAGAAACTCCAAAAAGTGACCCCATTTAAGAAACTAACCCCCTCAAGGTATTCAAAACAGATTTTTACTAACTTTGTTAACACTTTAAGTGTTCCACAAGAGTTAATGGCAAATGGAGATGAAATTTCAGAATTTTCTATTTTTTGTTACTTTGCCTCACAAAAAGTGTCAAATAGAGCAACCAAAAATCATATGTACCCTAAAATAGTATCAACAAAACTGCCACCTTATCAGTAGTTTCCAAAATGGGGTCACTTTTTGGGAGTTTCTACTGTAAGGGGGCATCAGGGGGCTTCAAATGGGACATGGTGTCTAAATACCAATCCAGCAAATTCTGTCTTCCAAAAACCAAATGGCGTTCCTTTCATTCTACGCCCTGCTGTGTGCCCGTATAGCAGTTTATGACCACATATGGGATGTTTCTGTAAACTGCAGAATCAGAGTAATAAATGTTGAGTTTTGTTTGGGTGTTAACCCTTTCTTTGTTACTAAAAAAAAAAAATAATAAAATAAAAAGTCTTCCAAAAAAGTTAAATTCTGAAATTTTATCTCCATTTTCCATTAAATCTTATGGAATGCCTAAAGGGTTAATAAAGCTTGTAAAATCAGTTTTGTTTGTTTTAAAATTGTCTTTATTGGTTTTACAACAGTAAGGACGTACAAGCTATACTTGCCCTACAAGGGCGCCAATATAAGAATTCATCTGACATAGTACAATCAAATGAGAAAAATCAGTCATATAATAACAAACAAAATGAGGAAGGAAAGTAGGAAGGTTCAAGGGAAGGAAAGGGGGTGGGGGGGGGGGGGAAGCGTCCCCTATGTTGCCAAATGGTAGGACTTGTTCCAAGTAATTAATGCAATGATACCTTTGATGTTCGCGAGAACCAAAAAGCTATGCCATTCAATTCGAAAAACCTCTATAAATTTTCCAAGGTTTCCAAATCGCCTCAAATCTGTGTGGTGTTCGGGCTTCCCAGTGAGCTATCTGCTCAAGTGGGTACAATTGATCGCATCTATTGATCCACTGTTTTATTAGGGGTATCTCAGTCTTTTTCCAGTAAACTGCAATGAGTATTCTGGAGGCTGCCAGTAAAATCAGACTCAACTTTTGCGTATCTCTAGGGCACTTGAGATCCCCGAACACCCCAAAGAGAGACACCTTCGGAGAGGCTGGAAATGGCATCTTACAGATCTCAGATAAGACCTTACATATCTTTCGCCAGTAGGAAGTAATCTTATTGTACTTCCACTATATATGGCTGTGAGTGCCTACTTCCTGTTCACATCTCCAACAGTTTGGGCTGCATTCAGGGAACATGTGATTAATTCTTTGTGGCGTATAGTACCATTGAGTAAGTACCTTATAGCTATTCTCTTGTAGTTTGACACACCTGGACACCCCATGAGGAGCCTTCAAAACACTATTTATTTCCTTCGCTGAAAACTGAATACCTAACTCGCTCTCCAATTTTGATATGAAAGGAAAGTTGTCCGGGCGCGATAGGGCCAATAGAAGGCTATATAATTTAGATACCTTACCCCTTGAGTCTTTTAATTGCAGAGCCATTTTTTCAAAAACAGATTTTTCTAAAGGTACACTAAGACTTTTAAGGTGGGACTTCATAGAGTGAATAAAATGTGCTTTTTGGAAGTTTGAAAGGCATGCTACTGTAGGGTGTTTTCCCAGATCTTCGAAGGTTGGAACATCATTATCTGGGCATAACGCTAAAACTGGAGTGGTAATAGCTTTGGCTCTTTCCGATATGGTTTCCCAGAACTGGGTCGAGGAGTGGCAAAGTACATCTCAAACCTGCATTAGGGCGAGATAATTAGTTAATAGATGCTTATTCCATTTAGAGTCCTTCCACATGTCCAAAGCATACTTAGTGATGATGCTACATGTTTGTAATTTAGCGTGTTTTGGGGATTGGTCTAAGAAAATGAGGGAGTGAAGTGGGAGATTTAACATATTATCTTCTGTAGTTAGGTCTAACCGTTCTGAGTAGGGTCTCAACCATTCTAGGCATCTAAGTGCAATTACTGCCTTATGGTATGTATACAGATCTGGAATACCCAGTCCCCCATTCCTAGGGTGTTGCACCATAAGAGTGAGAGGTAGCCTAGATCTCTTACCACCCCAGAGGAATTTAGATCAAGATTCCCTGCAGTTTCACAAAATAAGCTTTGGGGATTGGGATCGGCAATGCTTGCAGATAGTAAAGAACAGTGGGCAGCAGTATTGTTTTAATCAGTGTTCTTCGCCCGAACCATGAAATAAATGGAATATCCCAAGAACCCAACAGATCCTCTAAACGTTTTGGCAGTGGCTGGAAGTTGTCCCGAAACAAGGTATCGAGAAGTCCGGGGTCAAAGTTATCCCTAAGAATACTATAGATTCATTAGTCCACTGAGAAGGGGTGTTTTTTTGTAAATAGGCCATAGTTTTCGCCCTCAGGGTCACATTTAGAACTGTGGATTTAGATAAGTTCACCAAAAAATTGGATAGCAAGTGGTAGGTCTGAAGAGTAGACATAATTGCTGGAAAGGCTCGGATTGGGTTGGTGATAAGTAGGAGTACATCATCAGCAAAGGCAGCTGAATGGTGGATAACCGACCCTACTTTCATTCCTTCTATTTCAGCATTTTGTCTGAATGATTGAAGAAGCGTTTCTATGACCAATACAAACAGTAAGGGAGAAAGGGGGCAGCCTTGGCGTGTGCCGTTAGAGATTGCGAATACAGGAGATAGGGTACCATTCACCAGGATGCGCGCTGTGGGATTATAGTACATTGCCATCACCCCACGTATGAATGTATCTGGGATTCCATATTTTGACAACGTTTGAGTCATAAAGAGCCAATCCACTCTGTCAAACACTTTCTCAGCGTCCATACTTAATGGAGAGTGTGCTTTGGTAGCTAGTTGTATAAGATTTATGACCCTGACTATGTTGTTTTTCCCTTCCCTCCCAGGTATAAAACCCACCTGCTCAGCCGATATAAGATCCGGTAAGTAGAGTTTTAATCTGTTAGCAAGCATTTTTGCATACAATTTCAGGTCATCATTGAGGAGCAAAATTGGCCTGTAATTGGAGCAAAGAGAGTGGTCCGTGTTAGGTTTAGGGATGATGGATATTTGCGCAGACAACATATCTCTGGTGAATGGTTTCCCCTCCCCTGCTTCGTTGCAAACAGCCAATAGCCGCGGCAGTAAGACTTCTTTAAAAGAGGAGTAATAAAAGACTGATAGGCCACCTGGACCAGGGATCCTGTATTCTCTTTAGTTTTAGTTTTTTCACGTGGGCCCCCAAGGCAATCAGGTGACCCCTTATAACAGATTTATGGGCATCCCATAATACCGCTTGGGCTATATCTGCTGAATCATTCAAGGTGAAATATTCCTCTATCAGATCTGCTAATTTTGGGATACTGGAGCTATTCAATAAGGTTTCATTTAATCTCCACCTATATTCCGTTTTGGGCATGTTGGGAATGGAACATGCAAGGAAAACTGGGGCATGATCTGAAGAATATTCCCAATCTTGGATGAGGCACAGTACTGGAGTGCTTGCGTACTAAGGAAGATATAATCTAACCTCTGGTAAGAGTGGTGAGCAGAAGAAAAATAGCTATAGTCCTTCTCATTTGCATGCATCACTCTCCAGACGTCTATCAGTCCCTGTTGAGAAAGTGCTTTCTTTATCTTAAAAAGCGATATTTTAGACATGGATGAAGATCCAGTGGATGAATCCAGGCTGGGAACTAATGCGACATTAAAGTCACCGCCTAGAACGACAATGCCTTCAGCAAAATTCTCAAGTTTTTTCATGTTATCTAAAAACCATGTAGTTTGTGCAGTGTTAGGTATATATATGTTACAGAAAGTGAATAATTGGGGACCTATCAATCCCTTCACAAATATATACCCCCCGTCCCCGTCCACCAAAGTGTCTTGAAGAATAAATGGAGTGTTTTTATGGATAGCAATGCTGACCCCCTTGGTGGCCGTGGACGGAGCGGTGCTATGAAACCATTGGCTATAAAGCAAATGAGACAGTTTAGGGACATGGTTTGAGCGAAAATGGGTTTCTTGTAGCAAAGCCACCTGTACTCTCATTTTATGCAGAAACTGACATACTTGGCTCCTTTTAGATGGTGCATTTAATCCCCTAACATTGTACGTACATATCTGTAGGCTAGCCATACACATTTACATTTAGGTCGCAAACCTTTAACCCTACCTGAGTCCAGTACCAGTAGCACGTGCAACAATAGGAGGGGGGAAGGAAAGGAGAAGGGTAAAGGAGGGTGGGCCTAAAACAAAAAAAGGAGAAAAAACAGTAGTAACAGTTAGTTACAATAAAACAACTAACATGGAGTCTCCATATACGAAACATTTGAGTTTGGAAGTGGGTCTACCGTGGGTGGACCGAGTCCCCCCATGAGCTAGCTGTCATGGGAAATATAGCCAACTGAAGAGATAAACCAAGGAAACCTTGTTGGCATACTGGAGTGTTGGCATACTGGAGCCCCTCCCCTTGCTCCTCCTTTGTTTGGCCCCACGCGCCTTTTTCTAGTTTAAATAACCGCCACATGTGAATGCTGTTTTATATTGTATACTGTCCTGATGAAGGGGGCCCTCCGCCCCTGAAATGCGTTGACTGAAAATAAAAGTATTGTTATCAATACCTACCTACTTCTGACTCCTGCTGACAGCGCCATCCAAAGGTTCATCTTCTTTCTTCTTCTGCAACTTGTTGGCATACTGGAGTGACTTGCTATGAACATTTGTAAACATTTCTTTTGCCACTAGGTGTCAGCCTTTGATCATAAGGCAGTATACCACAATCTTTAACCAGTGCAATTCCACACAGATTTAAACTCACAATCTGTTCAAGAAACGTTAACCATTTTTGAGAGCGAGACTTGTAAAAAGCCTTTTAGAACCTTAAATATATATATATATATATATATATATATAACTTAGGCTAGAGATAGAGGTAAATCAAGTATATTGGCACAGAAACCTCCTATAATCGAATTTGTCAGCAACATAACATAGGTTTCTAGTGCACACTTAACAAGAGAAAGTGTGACCTAACATAAATAGGTCACCAGAGATATTTTGTGCAGACGGCGTTCCAGAACCGTCCCATGTTGAACCGTCTTCAGACGAGCAGTCGCCCCTGGGCCTTCTTAGATTTCTGCCGTCTATTTGTTCCTTCCTGCCAGGAATCTCTGATGGGCAGCGAAGGTAATGAGGCCAGATTCTGTGCAGGGCACCAGTCCTGAACATCCAGATCTTTAATGTCCAGAACCTCACACACCCTCTGTAGATCAGCATGCGACCGGATAACTTGTTTTCTAATCGGTGTGTTGATTAGTAATCCGAAAGGGTGAAGCCATCGATATGTCAGCTTCTTTTGCTGTAAAATGTCCAGGAGAGGCTTCAGGTGCCGTCTCTTCCTGAGCGTCATGGGTGAAAGATCCTGATAAAGTGTAATGACTGAACCTTCAATGTCCACCGTTTTGTTATTTCTCGCTGCAGCGAGGATTTGTTCCTTTGCTAAGAAGCTGGTCATGCGGCAAATGACATCCCTAGGAGGGTCTTGTGATTTCGGGATCGTCCATCTCCAGGGGCGTAACTAGAAGTGACTGGGCCCCACAGCAAATATTTGTAAGGGCCCCCCTCAGCGCGCTTCGCACCTCCCTCCTCCTGTGTAAACCCCACTCCTTTGGCACAGTGTAGCGGTATACTGTATATTGTGTGGCACAGTGTAGAGGTATATTGTGAGGCACAGTGTAGCGGTATACTGTATATTGTGTGGCACAGTGTTGAGGTATATTGTGAGGCACAGTGTAGCGGTATACTGTATATTGTGTGGCACAGTGTAGCGGTATATTGTGAGGCACAGTGTAGAGGTATACTGTATATTGTGTGGCACAGTGTAGCGGTATACTGTATATTGTGGGGCACAGTGTAAAGGTATACTGTATATTGTGTGGCACAGTAGCAGTATACTGTATATTGTGAGGCACAGTGTAGAGGTATACTGTATATTGTGTGGCACAGTAGCAGTATACTGTATATTGTGAGGCACAGTGTAGAGGCATACTGTATATTGTGGGGCACAGTGTAGAGGTGTACTGTACATTGTGGGGCACAGTGTAGCAGTATACTGTACATTGTGGGGCACAGTATAGAGGTATACTGTACATTGTGGGGCACAGTATAGAGGTATACTGTACATTGTGGGGCACAGTGTAGCGGTATACTGTATATTGTGTGGCACAGTGTAGCGGTATATTGTGAGGCACAGTGTAGAGGTATACTGTATATTGTGTGGCACAGTGTAGCGGTATACTGTATATTGTGGGGCACAGTGTAGAGGTATACTGTATATTGTGTGGCACAGTAGCAGTATACTGTATATTGTGAGGCACAGTGTAGAGGTATACTGTATATTGTGTGGCACAGTAGCAGTATACTGTATATTGTGAGGCACAGTGTAGAGGCATACTGTATATTGTGGGGCACAGTGTAGAGGTGTACTGTACATTGTGGGGCACAGTATAGAGGTATACTGTACATTGTGGGGCACAGTATAGAGGTATACTGTACATTGTGAGGCACAGTGTAGCGGTATACTGTATATTGTGGGGCACAGTGTAGGCTATATGTGCATAACATAAACATACTCCACATGAACACTTACAGTTACTTGGCTTGGCCCTTGGGGATCTCGGACGCCACTTCCACACTTTGGCCGGGGGCTCGGCGGAGCTGATGTTGTGTTTTATCCTAATGAGAAAGATTTTATAATAAGGATTTGGAGAAGGGGCAGAGGAATAGCAGAGAGAGGCTGGTGCTGCTACTAGGGGGTCATACCATGGGGCAGTAATAAAACCCACCATAATGCCCCCCCCCCAGTAGTAATAATTCTCCTTATAATGTGACAGTGCAAAAAATACCCCCTTGTAATGCCCCCAGTTGAGCTAATGTCCCCATAGTGCCCCCATAATGTGCCAGTATAAAATACCCCTATATAGTGCCCCCAGTAAATTCCCCCATAGTGCTCCTCTCCCCCTTCCTGCTAGTGCCCCCCAAAATGTACCAGTATAAAATGCCCCATATATAGTGCCCCAGTAGATGCCCCTCAGTGTCCGGCCTCTGATAGGCTGCCGGCCTAGTGTCCCCCATAATGCCCCCCAATAATGTGCCAGTATCAAGTGCCTCCCCCCCCCCACATGTCCCAGTATCATAGTGCCATCTCCCCCCATGTGCCAGTATCAAGTGCCTCTCTCCTTCCCACCCCCCATGTGCCAGTATCAAGTGCCTCTCTCTTCCCCCCATGTGCCAGTATCATAGTGCCATCTCCCCCGCAAAAAAGTGCCAGTATTAAGTGCCTCTCCCCCCATGTGCCAGTATCATAGTGCCAACCCCCCCCCACATGCCAGTATCAAGTGCCTCTCTCCTCCCCCCCATGTCCCAGTATCATAGTGCCATCTCCCCCCCCCCCACTAAAAAGTGCCAATATCAAGTGCCTCTCTCCCTCCCCCCTCCCCAGGTGCCAGTATCAGGTGCCTCCCCCCCCCATGTGCCAGTATCAAGTGCCAACCCCCCCTCTCCCCTCCAGGTGCCAGTATCAGGTGCCTCCCCCCCCCCATCTCCCAGTATCATAGTGCCATCTTCCCCCCCCCACCACAAAAAAAGTGCCAGTATCAAGTGCCTCTCTCCCTCCCCCCCCCATGCCAGTATCAGGTGCCTCTCTCCCTCCCCCCCCATGCCAGTATCAGGTGCCAACCCCACTCCCCCCCATGTGCCAGTATCAGGTGCCTTCCGCTCCCCCATGGGAGTAACAGTCGGGTATTAAAAAAAAAATAATAAACACTTCTACTTACCTCCATGTCAGCGATGCGATGCAGCCTCTTCCTGTGTCCCGCCCTGTATGTCCTTATATGGACTCAGTGCTTGTATTTCAGAAAAGAGTCTGCTGGGATTCGAACCCACGACCTTCTGCTTCAGAGGCAGAGCAGCTAACCACTAGACCATAGGAGCTGCCTTGATGCTGACTGAAAAAATATGAGACTTCTACTGTTATAGCTGGCTAAATGTACATCTATACACATGGCAGCTGCTCATATATAGAGATGTAGCAGAGCTGAATGTGCTGAGACAGCTGTCATATACAGATATAGCAGTATCTCAGATATATCTCTATATGACAGCTGTTCCAGCACACTCAGCTCCGCTCGGCGCGAGGTCGCCATCTTGGATTCTGACCTTACTTTGGTCTTTCTCACAAATCTGTCCAGATCGCTTTGATTTGAAGCGGCCCTCAGCTTCCCAGGCGTTTCTTTAGGCTTATCCTTGCCTGCATCCGGCTCGGGTGCTAGACTCCGCCCCCGTAAAATCAGTTTTGAATACCTTGAGGGGTGTAGTTTCTTAGATGTGGTCATTTTTATGGAATTTCTACTCTAGGGGTGCATCAGGGATTCTTAAAATGGGACATGGTGTCAAAAAAAAGGCCATCAAAATCTGCCTTCTAGAAACCATATGGCGTTCCTTTCCTTGTGCGCCCTGCCGTTTCAACATACAGCAATTTACGACCACATATGGGGTGTTTCTGTAAACTACAGAATCAGGGCAATAAATATTAAGTTTTGTTTGGCTGTTAACCCTTGCTTTGTTACTGGAATAAATGGATTAAAATGGAAAATTTGTCCAAAAATCAAAATTCTGAAATGTTATCTCCATTTGCCTCTTGTGGAACACCTAAAGGGTGAATGACGTTTGCAAAATCAGTTTTGAATACCTTGAGGGTGTAGTTTCTAGAATGGGGTCATTTTTGGGTGGTTTCTATTATGTAAGCCTCACAAAGTGACTACAGGCCTGAACTGGTCCTTAAAAAGTGGGTTTTTGAAAATTTCAGAAAAATTTTAAGATTTGCTTCTAAACTTCTAAACAACAACAAAAAAATGTCATTCCCAAAATGATCCAAACATGAAGTAGACATATGGGGAATGTAAAGTAATAACTGGAAACTTGGAAATTTTTCCAAATTATTGGTAAATTTGGTATTTTTTTATAAATAAAAATGAATTTTTTTGACTCCATTTTACCAGTGTCATGAAGTACAAGATGTGACGAAAAAAAACAATCTCAGAATCGCTTGGATAAGTCAAAGCGTTTTAAAATTATCACCACATAAATTGACACTGGTCAGATTTGCAAAAAATTGCCTGGTCCTTAAGGTGAAAAGGAGCCCGGTCCTTAAGGGGTTAATAAATTAAATATTTGAATAACATGGGTAAGGTTTCTCTGGGTGCCTCTAAATGAAGTGTGCCTGTCTACAGTTACAAAGTAATTTGATTTTATATATATATATATATGAATGGGGTGAACCATATAGTCAGAGCACCTTATACATAGTGGGGAAGGCAGATGAGCCACCAAGCTGAAATATCGTATCATATACTATTCAAAGCTGGAGCCTGCAATGCATCATGCCACTTCCACTAATGCCTGAGGGTCAGTTTTGTGTACTCACTTTCCACAAGGTTGAAATCTTTTAATTTTCTTGGAAGGGGGTTACATTTGTTAATATTACATGATCGCTGTATTAATAGAGACATTTTCTCACAGTCCAAGCAGGCTGAATGCGATCAATAGATCTCTGCTTGCTGCCAGTGCCGCTCTTGATTTCTGTCTGTCTGTCTGCCTACCATCATGTTCTGTTCGGCTGCTGCTGCAGCCTGCATCATGCCACTAATGTCACTTGCCAACCATCAGGTTGTGTACGGCTGCTGCTGTGGCCTGCGTCATGCCACTTATGCCACTTTCCAACCATCACGTTCTCTCAAGTCACTTGTTTTTATATTAATCCCAGAACACTGTGTGTGTTTAAACATCATCTGCCCCCGATAAGGGACAATTTTTGGAAGTTTTGAGATATGCCGGCGCAGTGTATTTTTAAACATACTGAAAGTTAACACCGGCAAATGTGCATTTACCCATAGCTATGTATGTCATTGTCCCTCAGACATCATTTATTATTGCGTGCCAGAGCCTGGGGAGGTGGTGGGAAAAAAATAATAATTCAGCCTGAACCGATTCGGGTCCGAACCAAACTTTTTAAAAAATTCAAACCAAACCAAAACAAATCTCGACTGGTTCACTAATCTCTAATTGTAATGTATTTTACTAGAGAAAAATATCTATTTTGCCACTTAGCCACTTCCGACCGCCTCCTTCGCTAGTCATTTACCCTCAGTTCAAAGGTAGAATCTGTCTTGAGAGAGGAAAGTATTAACTCACTGAGGGATCAGGTTACATGCTGCACATAGAAGTCTATGGAGAGATGAGGAGGAGGGATCTAATGGGAGACAAGGTACAAACACACGGGGATGCTGATCCTGGCTCTAGTAAGTTTTCTATGTCACTGAGTGCCCGCGACCACTAGGGGGCCCACAGTGCTCCAGATGACGACCCTAAATAATTGAAGATGGTGACAAGACTTTTTAGTCTTGTTGCCATTTGCGACAGGTAGCCCGCAACTATTGTGGATAATCTATCCAACTTTTCCAAACAAAGAGCACCCTGCCAGCATCTCCCAACCAACAGTCACATCCCAGCTGCCAGCCAATCATAGCCTGCCTTTCATTCTTTACAAAGTCTTACATGGAAAATACGAGGAATACCACTGGTGGCTTAAGCATGGCTCGCTGATTGGTGGTGGCTGCAGCAGTGGGCGGGACGGCAGGGAAGTGTATGCCAGGGTAACCCGGTCCCCGCCACTGCTTCTGGGACGCTCGTATTTACCTTTCTTATTGCCGTGCACCGCACTGTTCTGTACTTACTGTAGTACCGTATGTATAGCATTAAGATGGCGCAGACCGGCAGCTCCCTCGGTCATGCGCCGCCTGCCCCGCCTGCCGCAGCTCCCTCCTCATGCGTCGCCTGCCTGTTCATTCATAAAGTGAGATAAGCGGGCAGGCGGTGCATGAGGAGGGAGCTGTGGCAGGCGGGGCAGGCGGCGCATGACCGAGGCAGCTGCCGGTCTGCGCCGTCCTAATGCTATACATACGGTACTACAGTAAGTACAGAACAGTGCAGTATACATTAAGCTATGGATCGGATTGAATGTACTTAACAGCTGAGGGGGCCCGGTGTATTAGAGTAGAATCACTGCACCGGGCCCCGCCATAAGTGTCATCCACAGAGCCCCATCAGTGTAATCCACAGATCCCCCATCAGTGTCATCCACAGATCCCCCATCAGTGTCATCCACAGATCCTCCATCAGTGTAATCCACAGATCCCCCATCAGTGTCATCCACAGATCCCCCATCAGTGTAATCCACAGATCCCCCCCATAACAGTGCGTCATCCACAGATCCCCCCCATAACAGTGCGTCATCCACAGATCCCCCATCAGTGTCATCCACAGATCCCCCATCAGTGTCATCCACAGATCCCCCATCAGTGTCATCCACAGATCCCCCATCAGTGTCATCCACAGATCCCCCATCAGTGTCATCCAAAGATCCCCCATCAGTGTTATCCACAGATCCCCCATCAGTGTCATCCACAGATCCCCCATCAGTGTCATCCACAGATCCCCCATCAGTGTCATCCACAGATCCCCCCCATAACAGTGCGTCATCCACAGATCCCCATAACAGTGCGTCATCCACAGATCCCCCCATAACAGTGCGTCATCCACAGTCCCTCATACCAGTGCAGCATCCACAGACCACCATTAGTTCAAAACCTACCAAAAGCACACCTTTTGGTTCAAAATATATTTTTCTTATTTTCCTCCTCAAAAACCTCGGTGCGGCGTATAATCAGGTGCGTCTTATAAAGCGGAAAATACTGTATATTAAGAGACACTATAGTCACCAGAACCACTACAGCTAAACATAGTAGTTCTGGTGTCTATAGCATGTCTATGCAAGCTTTTTAATGTAAACACTGCCTTTTCAGAAAAAAAGGCATTATTTACATTACTGCCAAGGAACACCTCTAGTCGCCACTCATCAGACGGCCACTCATCAGATGGCCACTAGAGGTGCTTCCTAGTCCAGTGTTGCACAACGCTAAACACTCCTCATAGAAATACATTGATTCAAAGCATCTCTATGAAGCCACGTATGCTCAATAGCCTCCCAATGCTTCTCTATGGGAAAGCAGTGGGTTGGCTATGATATACTCACACACTGCACTTTCCTGTGCATTTTATTGCTGAGGTGATCTGTGAAGTACTTGCACATCGCACATTACTGTGAGTTGTATTGCTGTGGAGCTATGAGATACACTGAGACTGAGTGGTGGAGGGAGTGATTTTTTTAAAATTAATTTGTAAAAATTTATTTTGAAGATAACGAAGAGAAATTCTGTACCAAGTGTAGGTGACGTGGGCAGCGAGATATATGGGTGGGGCTGTGTGTGGGTGTGGCTTGAGGGTAGGCAAAGACAAAGGGGCCCCATAATCTCCTATTGCCTGGGGGCCCCATGAGTTGTCAGTCCGCCCCTGGGCCTGATGACCAGGTACAAACAAATACACTGTGATGAGATGAACTCCAGTAAACACTCAATAAATCCATAAAATGTCTTCTTTATAGTATAATCACATTAAAAACCACCTGCCATAGATGTGATGTTTTTTGCTCTGTTTAGCAACTCATGGGTGTATCCTCTCTCTCACGAGTATCAATAATGTGACGTTCCTGATCACAAGACTCAGCGTTAGAAAATGAGCGACATATGAACAAATATTCCTCCACAGGTAAATTATGGATTACATGATGTGTATACTGCTATTAGCATGTACAGCATCCTCCTCCAAGAGCCACATTAGTCTGCAAAGTGCAAAAATATCTTTGTCATGCTATATATGCATTTACTGTATATTTCCTATGCACATGGTAATCACAAGTCATATCTTTAGCCACCACTAGATGGGGAAGGTGTCATTCAGTACAAAAAATAACGGTCGCAGTCTTTGTTGTTCGTAGTGACACATTAGCCGTACATGCTGGTTGTCAGGGGCAACACATTGTTGTCGCAGCATGTATGGGCTTTGCTTCCCTTCTCCTGGTTCCTCCCCTGTCTGGCGCAGGAGGGGTTAACTCCCTAGCTGGGTTTTATCACCTGTGGCTTCCAGGCTGTAGTCAGTTGTACTCCAACCTTGGTGTGCACTGAAGTTATGCTCCTGGTCTGGATTTGCCATCTTCCTGTGTGAGGGCCACCTTGTGGGACATCAATGTCTCACCGATGTCTTCTATGTCATCCCGTTGTTTACCTTCCCTTCACTACCCTTGCATATGTTTGGTGATGTTTATGTATGGGTGGTTGTTGTCTTGTCTAGTGATTGTTACATGTCTGCTCTGTTGGTGTCTGTAGTCCAGCATGTTTGCTAGACATGTTCCCTGTGTGAAAGCCTCTGGAAGGGGGTCTCAGGGTTTCCCGGAGGGGGAAAAGGGGGTCTCAGGTTTCCCCGGAGGGGGAACCACAAGTCAGTGTGCAGCTCTGCCGGGGGTTGCCATGCATCCTGTCTGCATGGGGCTCCAGTTGTTGTTGCCACGGCAGGTAAGTGCGTGTTGTTTCTGGGCACTTGCCTGCCGATTCAGTAGCAGTGCACTGTCTGTCTCTTCCCTGGCAGCTAGGCCAGTGAGACTCCTGTTAATCCGTGTCTGGGATGAACAGGTCGTCTCAGCCCTTTCCTTATTTGAGGGATTATCAGGGCGACTAGGTTCCTGGGTGCAAAAAATCCCCCCTTATAAGGCCTCATGCACACGACCGTTGTTGTGTTCCGTGTCCGTTGTTCCGTTTTCCGTGATTTTCTGCAGACCCATTGACTTTTAATGGCTCCGTTGAAAACTCAGATGATGCACCGTTTGTCATCAGCGTCCGTGATCCATGTTTTCAGTCCGTCAAAAAAATATGACTTGTCCTATTTTTTTCACGGACAACGTTTCACAGACCCATTCAAGTCAATAGGTCCGTGAAAAAAAACGGAGGCATACAAGATTGTCATCCGCGTCCGTGATCCATGTCTGTTTTTTTCCTATCATTTGCAAGGCAAACTTTTTTTCCTTTTCCTTCATGTCTGGTAATCCTCCAAAAATCGAGGAAGACACACGGAAACAAAAACGGAAACGGATCACGGAACAACAGAACCCCATTTTGCGGACCGTGAAAAAAATACTGTTGTGTGCATGAGGCCTAATGTGCACCAGTGCAAAAAAAATGCCCCCTTATAATGTGTACCAGTACAAAAAGTACCCCATTATAATGTGCACCAGAACAGAATATTCCCCCATTATAATGTGCACCAGTACAAAAAATATCCCCTTATAATGTGCACCAGTACAGAAAATGCCAACTTGTAATATATGCCAGTACAAAATATACCCCCTTATAATGCACAGTACAACCCACCCCCCTTATAATCTGCACCACTACAAAAAATATCCACTTATAATGTGTACCAGTACAACCCCCCCCCCCCCTTACATACAAGCTTACCTTTTAGATATGATGTAATGTCTGGAGGTTACAGCAGCACTGGAGCGTTATATGAGGAGCGGCTGATATCAGTCACATATGATGTAATGTCTAGAGGTTATATAAGCACTGGAGCATTATAAGAGGAGCTGCTGATATCAATCACATATGACTGTGGATAGGTCATCAGTATCTGATCGGTGGGGGTCTGACATCCGGTGCCTCTGCTGATCAGCTGAGAAGGCATCGGTGCTCCTGTGAGCTCTGTGCCCTTCTCTGTTCTTTTCCTAGGCCATGTGACGTCACATTCATTGGTCAAGTGGCCTCAGCCCCATAGAAGTGAAAGGTGCTGAGCATGATACCAAGCACAGCCGCTATACAATGTACGGTGCTGAGCTTGGTGAGCTGTGAGGAGGCCGTGGTGCTACTGCGATTACTTCAATAAACGTATCTTTTGACTGGGTGGTTTATCTAGGACATGGAATGTCCACGTGTGGCTGCTGTCCAAACTACTGACTGTACATAACAGACACAGTTATCAACTAAATGAGTTGCTTAAGGGTACTTTCACACTTGAGGCAAAAGATCCGGCAATCTGGACACAAATAGATGCATTTGTGAGATGTGTCCGGATGTGGATCCGTCTCACAATTGTATTGCAATACTGAATCTGTCTTTCCGGTTGTCGTCCGGAAAAACGGATCCGGTATTATTTTTTTTCACAGATTTAATGGTCTGCGCATGCGTGGATAGAAAGAACTGATCCATTTTTTTCGGAACACTTGGGGCCAGATCCGGCATTAATGCATTTAAATGGAAATTAATGCCAGGTCCGGCATTCCGGCAAGTGTTCAGGACGAGGACGGAAATCATCACTGAAAAACAAAAACGCTAGTGTGAAGGTACCCTTATGGAAAACTATTTGATATAGTGCAGTGCACAATACTGTTCTGTTTAGCACATTGTATTTTGTGCTAAAATGCATACATTAATGTGCATGAGACTGAAAAATTAACAAGTAATATCTCCAGCTCTAGGGTGGCCCCGCAAAATCAATTCCACTGGTGGGCCCTAGTCACCCCAGTCTGACACTGACTCAGACCCCCATATCAGACACCCATATTAGATCTTTAGATCAGAAACCCATATCAGACCTCAAATCAGAACCCCATATCAGACCTCCAATCAAAACCCCCGATTAGATTCTCAGATCAGACCCCAATATCAGAGACTCAGATCAGACCCCCATATCAGATTCACAGATCAAACCCATATCAAATCTTCAGATAAGACCCTCATATAAGTTCCTCAGATAAGACCCCCATATCAGACTTCAAATCAGACCCCCATTTCAGATCAGACCCTATATCAGACCTCAAATCAGAACCCTCATCTATAGTGACTGTCCCCCTTTACCGTTATTTAGGAGACCTACCTGCTTTGACCATCGTTTTTTAGCATTTATATATTTAAATAATTTTTGGGGATTTGATTTGCTCTCTTTTGCCACCCGCTGTTTGTTTTGGATTTTTGCAGATTTTATCTCCTTTTTACAGATTTTATGATGAATCAATAGACAGATGGATAGATTTTTTTTCTTTGTGTTTCTAGCCATGGCAGCGTGCACCCGCGCATTGGGATGTGCTGACTGACCCCCTTTATCTTTGCAGTTTGTACTGGAGGCGTGGCTGACTCCATTTAGTCTTGCACCCCAGACCAGCTGGTCTGCCCCATAGGCTGATTTTAATTAATGTAAGTATAAAGCTGTAGCCTGCTCTCCCTGCACTCACTGGAAGCCTTTTGGCATCAGGAGAGGTATAGAGTGGACTCTCATTGCATTTATTGGAAGCCGTCTGGCACCAGGAGAGGTATAGGGTGGGCTCAGCATGCATGTTGGTACCTGCATCCCCGAAATTTAATGGAGGCCATTTTGGCACCAAAAATGATAAAAAGCAGAGTGGACCCAGCATGCATGTGGAACCTGCACTCCCTGAATTTCATGGTGGCCGTTATGGCACATAACAGGTAGAATTTTGTGTTAGGTTCCTGTCTTACAGAGATCGCCTTGACGTGTGGCAGACGGTCCCAAATAATTGTGTACAAAATATATTTGCAAAGAATCTCAAATTCACAAAATAAGCGTAGCATTTGCACCAGAATATTTTCTATTGCTGTGGCTTGATTTTTTTCTTAGATAGATAGAATGGATGGATAGATCGATATTGCTGTTGCATTGTGTTTTTTGCTTTAGAATTTTTAGCCACAGTGACATGTCCTTTTGATTTATTAAATTGTACAGGTTATGCTGACTTTGTCTTTTGTTTTTTTCAGTATGCATGTGGAGATGCAGCTGCCCTCATGTTGGATTTACACTCTAACCAGTAGCCACCATTGTTCTCTGATTTCATGTGAAGCCCAGTGGCACAAGGATGGGAGTCAATCTAGAGTAAGGTCACCTCGCCATGGTAGATGGGCAAATATTATTTTTTATTAAAATGTATTTGCTTAATACCTTGTTTGTATTTATATAGTGAGTGCAGCATTAGTAGCATTTAGAATCCATGTATTCAGTATTTGCAAAGAGCTGTTACATTGTGTTTTTGCTATTAGATTAATAGAAAGACAGACAGACAGATAGGTGGTATAAAATCCAGTCCAGAAAGGACCCTTTGGGGTGCACATCCCATTGTTTGAAAGAAAATGTCTATATATTTCTACTATTAGTAGCTCAGCTTGACTCTGATGACCACACACAGCCAAGAACTGATGACTATCAGGGGTGTAAAGAGAGAAAATGGCCACAATACAGTTACCCTTCACTTTAATTATATTCACTCCTCGTTCCATTGTGAAATTTAATTTTCTTAATGTGAAAATATAATTAACACTCGTACATCAATTATAAGAATAATATAGAGTGATGACCTAGTGACCGAGAGCTTCTGAACCACCACAGCAGCTGATATAACACTGAGTAGCACCAGTACTCATCCACTGATACTGTAGCTCCTTTAAGGGATTCCTTCCACTTCGATTAGTTTCACATTTAATTTATCTTTATGGGGTCCTTTAATGTCAACCTACTCGTGTTAGAGTAGAGACAGTAGAGATATCGGTTTTCAACTTTCTAGGTCAAAGATTACACATCTTCCAGAAACCACTTTTCCACACTATGAAGGACCTGGTAAACGGGACTTTCTCTGATGATTGCACATATTTTGCAGTAGCTATATGATGCTCCTCTACTAAAAGCAACACGATATTGAAATCTCCAGTTAAAAAACTTCCTGTACTTCTCATCGTCCTTGTCCAACTCTAGAAGATAGGCAGCCAATTCCTTAGGACTTGTGAAATCATCAACGTGAATGAAGGCATCTCCAGGGACAAAACGTTCATAGTTCTTCCGAGATGTTCCTAACACAACTGGAACCGCCCATGATCCAAAAGCATTGGACCACAACTTCTCGGTGATATAATCCTTGTAAACTGAATTCTCAAAGGCGAGGTAGAACTTGTACTGAGATATGGTGGCAAAGAAATCATCCCAGCTTAGTTTCTTGTGCTTTGCTCCATATACATCAATAGTAATGTGATTCTTTAGCTCCTCATAATATGCAATGCGGGGGGCACCAGGGTACCACTTACTGACGACCCAAGAGACCAGCTTGGATTTTTTGGGAATGGTAAAGTTTTGCCCTCTCTTTTTTAATGGCTCCATCTGACCATATGGACAATGTATATCTGAATCGCGCCGGAAGGTCATGGTCATGTTGAATAGGTTATCTAACATTTTCAAGTTCTGGATAATCCGTGGTGGTTCCATATTGTACCAGATCCAACGCTGAAAATTAGGTTTTGACTCTTGGGGCAAAGAGTTTTTGTCATACATAATATCTGCGTGATGAATGAGGACAGCATCGGCAACACCATATAGACTTCTATCTACTGTCAACTTGCATCCAAATATACCATATTCAGGACACTTATCTAAAGGAGATTGATATCCCCAGGGCCACTTCCAAATGAGGACAATAATGTCCTCCTCGTGTTTCTTTGGGGGCGTTGGGCTTTTTACTGCTGTCTCATTTTGGTTCTCTTTTCCTTGACAAATTAACTTTTGAATATTTGTTGACACCCCAGAGGTGATACTTGCACGTTTCCATACAAAGGATAAGATGAACAGGAAAAGAAAGAGGGCCAATATATTTAGATGTTTGCAGTTGACTGAAGACAAGATCATCTTTAGTCTGTAAGGAGATGGAGAATCCAAATATTAGTTGTGTAGATTAAAGGGTTTCTGTCATCAGAAATACCTAAATTAAACAGTCTGACATTAACGATGTGCTAATGTCAGCTAAACCTAACTAGCCTATTTCTAGCTTTATCCATGCCCCCGTTACTCCTTAAATGTACCTTGTATAATATGTAAATTAGCCTCTAGGAGCAGGGGGGTGTTGATCCTGCTCCTAGAGGCTCTGTTCTCCCACCTCTGTCACCTCTCTCCAAGTCTTGATTGGCAGGCCCAGGCAGCGTTCGCATCCTCCTGCTGGCCCTGAGTGCATGTTAAATCTCGCGTCTGCGCACTGCCGCTCAGTATTTGGCGCAGGCATAGTGAAGGAAGGGACGCTCACTGGCTGCCGACTTCCTTACTGCACCTGCGCTGAATACTGAACGGCACTGCGCAGGCGCAAGATTTACCATGCACTCAGGGCCAGAAGGAGGATGTGAACGCTGCCTGGGTATGTCAATCAAGACTTGGAGGGAGCTGTGTGTCTCCATGGTAACAGACTACAGATAATCCCTGCAAGTAGTCCGATCTGGCAAATATGCTCTCTTACATCTATCAGCATTGCCAGTTTTGGGTGGTTTTGGTTAATATATACCATCTCTAACTCTGACCTCAAACTAAAGATATTACATTTTACATGTATGATTGACCCATTTTGGATCCTCAATTTTGACAATGATGTTTTCATTTTTGCAATAACATTTTTATTGTTTGATCAACATATCTATCTATCTGAAGGCTCGTTTTGTTTGCAGGGTGAGTCATGGTGCAGAATAGAAAAAAACATTGTCCTTGGAATTCAAATGGGTGCCTCATTCATTGAGTCAGCATGTTCATGCTCATGCCAAATTACTCCTCTACTCTAGTTATTTAAATATCTCCGTGTCCCATTATTTTAACACCCCTAACTTTTTTTTCCCATTAACTGAGGTGTGTAAGGAAGGAAGAAAAAAGTCTCAAGGGAATGTTCACATTGAGTGCAGCAACACCTGAACAGTGTGCCGTTCTGCTATATGCGCAGCTGAATATACTGTACAATAAAAAGTTTGTTTTAAAGCTGTGCAACCTACTATTAACTTTTAAGTTGGGGGTGGGGTGAGCTTTAATTTTTATCTTTTATTCCATTTTTTGGATCAGTTCTGATATTCCTTTCTACAATACATTGCAATACTTCTGTATTGCAATGTATCATGTTGCAGAAGGATGGCTTTATGTAATCAGGGACATAGGGGGCCCTCCCTCTGTCTAACCACAAAGATGCCATGTTACAGATGTGTCCACACTTAACTGATCACAACATGTCCTGAGATGTGTGTCACGAAATGACGTTATATCTAAATTGGATCAATTGCAATACAACGTTCAGACAGCAGGTGGCACTTTTTTTTTACTGTGCAAAGATTACTTACCATATATTTTGACCTGTGCCATTGTTCACTACAATTCTATATGCCGTATACTATGATTTAGATACACTTGGTGTCAGTATACAGTGCTAGTTTAGTATTATATTTATTATATTCAAAATAACACACACCAACCACAGTATTCTGCAGAGAGTATTATATACATTTAACAGTCCCATCACATGTTACAAATGTACATAATACAATTCAGACACATTGGGTGTTAGTAAATACCACAATTTTTTCAAGACATTTAAAATACTTATTGATTATTGATTGTCTGCTGAGCTGTGTATCTAATCCTTCCATGTGTGATACTGCCTGATGAGTTGTGTATCTAATACTATTATGTGTGATACTGTCTGCAGAGCTGTGTATCTAATCCTATTATGTGTGATACTACCTACTAAGCTGTGTATCTAATACTATTATGCGTGATACTGACTGATGAGTTGTGTATCTAATTAATACTGTGTGATACTGTCTGCTGAGCTGTGTATCTAAGCCTATCATGTGTGATACTGTCTGCTGAGCTGCATATCTAATCCTATCATGTGTGATACTGCCTGCTAAGCTGCATAGCTAATCCTACCATGTATGATACTGTCTGCTGATCTGGGTATCTAATACTACCATGTGTGATACTATCTGCTGAGTGGTGTATCTAATCCTATCATGTGTTATACTGTCTGCTCAGCTGTGTATCTAATCCTATCATGTGTGATACTGTCTGCAGAGTCGTGTATCTAAGCCTATTGTGTGTGATACTGTCTGCTGAGCTGCATATCTAATCCTATCATGTGTGATACTGTCTGCTGATCTGGGTATCTAATACTACCATGTGTGATACTATCTGCTGAGTGGTGTATCTAATCCTATCATGTGTTATACTGTCTGCTCAGCTGTGTATCTAATCCTATCATGTGTGATACTGTCTGCAGAGTCGTGTATCTAAGCCTATTGTGTGTGATACTGTCTACTTAGCTGTGTATCTAATCCTATCCTGTGTAATACTGTCTACTGAGCTGTGTATCTAATTCCTACCATGTGTGATACTATCCGCAAAGTCGTGTATATAAGCCAATTGTGTGTGATACTGCCTGCTGAGTTGTGTATCTAACACTATCATGTGTAATACTGCCTCCTGAGTGGTGTATCTAATCATATCATGTGTGATACTGTCTGCTCAGCTGTGTATCTAATCCTATTATGTGTGATACTGCCTGATGAGTTGTATATCTAATCATATCCTGTGTAATACTGTCTCCTGAGCTGTGTATCTAATCCTATTATGTGTGATACTACCTGCTAAGCTGTGTATCTAATACTATTATGTGTGATACTGACTGATGAGTTGTGTATCTAATCCTATAATGTGTGATACTGCCTGCTAAGCTGTGTATCTATTCCTATTGTGTGATACTGTCTGCTGATCTGGGCATCTAATACTACCATGTGTGATACTGCCTGATGTGTAGTGTATCTAATTAATACTGTGTGATACTGTCTGCTTAGCTGTGTATCTAATCCTATCATGTGTGATATTGTTTGCACAATCTTGTATCTAATCCTATTCTGCGTGATACTGTCTTCTGAGCTGTGTATCTAATACTACCATGTATGATACTGTCTGCAGAGTTGTGTGTCTAATCCTTTTGTGTTTGATACTGTCTGCTGAGCACCATGTGTGATACGGTCTGCTGATCTGGGTATCTAATACTACCATGTGTGATACTATCTGCTGAACTGTGTATCTAATCCTATCATGTGTGATACTGTCTGCTGAGTTGTGTATCTAATCATATCGTGTGATACTGTCTGCTAAGTGGTGTATCTAATCTAATCCTGTGTGATACTGTCTGCTGAGCTATGTATCTAATCCTATCATGTGTGATATTGTTTACAGAGTTGTGTATATAATCCTATTCTGTGTGATAGTGTCTGTTGAGCTGTGTATCTAATCCTACCATGTGTGATACTGTCTGCAGAGTTGTGTGTCTAAGCCTATAGTGTTTGATACTGTCTGCAGAGTTGTGTGTCTAAGCCTATCCTGTGTGATACTGCCTGCTGAGCTCGATATCTATTTCTACCATGTGTGATACTGTCTGCTGAGCTGTGTATCTAATTCTTTCATGCATGGGCGTAGGGATCACCATAGCAGCCATAGCAATGGCTATGGGGCCCTACGCCACTGGGGGCCCGGGCTGCCTGCTGAGGATTATTATAATTTTTTTTTATTCATGTGGTATAGCTACAGGGGTCGCAGGCCCCTCCAGGACAGACATAGAAAGCGCTATCTGCAGGTCCTGTAGGCTGTGGGCAGTGCGATAGGGGGCGGCCGGAGGCAGAGAGGCGTACCTGCAGTGAGGAGAGGGAGTGGTCCCGCTCCCAGTCTGGGCGGCAGTCCTACTGGCCGGAAGTGGAAGAGGTGGAGTGTACAGCGAAGCTGCGTGCTGCTTGGCCTGGCAGCACTGCTGGAGTGTGGGCGCGTAGACGTTCAAGTGGCTGTGAGGTGAGGGCTGGCTGACTCTGGGACTGGTAAAATTTACTCTGGAGTCCTGGACCATTATATCTTGGGAGGAGGGGGGAGCAGGACCCTGGAGGTCTGGACCAGTACATTTAAGGAGAAGGGGGGAGCAGGACCTGGAGGTATGGTCTGGACCATTATTTAGGGGGGAACACAACACTTGGACCATTATATCTTGGGAGGAGGGGAGCAGGACCCTGGAGGTCTGGACCATTATATTTAGGGGGAAGCAGGACCCTGGAGGTCTAGACTAATTTATTGAGGGGGGAGCCGCAGGATCTCCAAGGTCTAAACCATTAAATTGTGGGGGGGAAAGCAGGACACTTGATGTCTGGACCATTATATCTGGGGACTGTCGGTGGGAGATTTAGGATGGGTGTGGGGGTGGGAGGTCTTGGAGAAGTGTGGGGATGCTGGGGTGGGAGGTACTGGAGGGGTGTTTTGGTGGGAGCTCTGGAAGGGGTGGGAGGTCTGAGAGGTATGTGGGGGTGGGAGATCCGGGAGGGGGGCCCATAAATTGTTTTGCTATGGGGCCCAGTCATTTCTAGCTACGCCCCTGCTTTCATGTGTGATATTGTTTGCACAGTTGTGTATCTAATCCTTTTCTGTGTGATACTGTCTTCTGAGCTGTGCATCTAATACTATCATGTATGATACTATCTGCAGAGTTGTGTGTCTAAGCCTTTTGTGTTTGATACTGTCTGCTGAGCTGTGTATCTATTTATATCATGTGTTATACTGTCTGCAGAGCTGCGTATCTAATCCTATTATGTGTGATACTGCCTGCTGAGTTGTGTATCTAATCCTATCATGTGTGATACTGTCTGCTAAGTGGTGTATGTTATCTAGTCCTGTGTGATACTGTCTGCTGAGCTATGTATCTAATCCTATCATGTGTAATATTGCCTGCTGATCTGCGTAGCTAATCCTACCATGTGTGATACGGTCTGCTGATCTGGGTATCTAATACTACCATGTGTGATACTATCTGCTGAACTGTGTATCTAATCCTTTCCCCTTTCGTCCTCCGGCAGCACATCATGGGTTAATAGGTTGGCATTTTCCTTTTAGGACCGCCCACCTAGCAAACAGGTAATCAATCAATTAATTAAACTAATATCCTGGCCTATAAGGGTCACCTCCCACAATGCCTTGGTGTGTTTTTTTTATTGTCCTCTTCAACATAGGATGTAGCCCACCTAAGAAGATTACTGCTTGGCCGCATACCTTGACACGGTTTTAAGGCCTGGGAGTAGGAATAGCCATGGTGTCCCCTGGCTCCACTCCTGTCCGCTCCAGCGCCATCCCCGAAGTCCCTGGGTTCTTCGGTAGCGGGGCTTGGATCTCCGGTTACAGCACTATCTTTTTACCGGAAGTCAAGTGCCGAACTTCCGGTTTTCGCGTGTGGAACGCATCGTGACACGCAGGCGCTTCCGGATGACGTCACAGGTGCCCCTCCGGCCCCGTTTGAGAGCCAAATTCAAATTGCTTAAGGTATTTAAGAGAGGATCTAGCTGGAGCTCGATGCCCTTTGTACCAGGCAGCAGAGCTCCAGCATTTAGAGGTATTATTTAGGATCTCTTCACTCTCTAAGGAGAATGTATTTTTCTCTTTCTTCCGCATGATTTATTTTACCTCCCTTAAATTTCAGATGTCCAGCGCATCAAGCAGGGGGGAAAAGAGATCCAGGAAGAGCAAACATAGGATGTGTCAGGCCTGTGAGCAACCGCTCCCTGATGATTTCCTGCAGGATCTATGTGCCAGGTGTCACCATGATACTCAAGATTCCTCGCCATACAAAAAGAAATCTCAGTCATCCCTCTGTATTTCGTGTCTTCACCAGTTACCCGCAGATCATTCCTCCAATATTTGTAAAGGATTGTACTCAGCCAGATAATCCGTCAGATGCCGAAACAGAGAAAATTATGTCTCTGTTCAAAGAGTTCCTCAAACAATCTAAGAATAAGGGGTCAAAGAAGCCGTGTTTATCCCCATCATCTTCTGAGGAGTCTCTTCGTTCGGAAGGCGAGATTTCTTCTGATTCAGATTCGCACTTCATAGAAGATAATTTTTTATTTAATAAAAAAGATGCGAATCGATTAATAAAAGAAGTCAAAAATATTATGGAGGCCAGTAAGGAGAAATCTGGCACTCGTGAGGAAGATTATCTTTTTCTACTTCCCCTACTTCCCCAAAAAGAAGGCTCCTGTGTTTCCCAGCCACCCGGTCTTGGACGCAATAATGCATAAAGAATGGGAGCAACTGGTGGGAAGGATTAATCTAGGATCTAGATTCAAAAATATCTACAAGCTTGATCCTGCGGAATCCACAAGTTGGAAGTCTCCCTCCAGAGTCTATTCAGCAGTAACCAGATTAACAAGAAAATCTTTCTTTCCTTCAGATGATTCAGCATTATTAAAGGACCCTATGGAGAAGAAGGCGGATGCTCTACTTAAGAGACTACATACGTACCTCGCTTCTATGAACAAAGCAGCTATGGCCACGGTACCGCTAGCCCGTGCTCTGAGGGTATGGCTTAGCCAATTAGGCAGAGATATTGAAGATGCCGTTTCCAGGGAGGATTTACTCCGGCAACTACCGACTTTGAAGCTGGCGGCAGAATTTCTTTGTGACTTTCCAGTTGATTCCTTAAGGCTTATTGCAAAAATGATGGCACTCACCAATTCCGTTAGAAGAGTCAGATGGCTAAAACTCTGGTCTGGAGACCCCTCTTCAAAAAGTAACCTATGTTCGCTTCCCTTTGAGCCAGGCAAATTATTCGGCTCTCATCTGGATAAACTGCTTGAGGCCAATATGGAAGATAAGGCGTTAAGTTTTCCACAGCCTAAACGCAGAGAGAAAAGATTTTTTCGTCCCTACAGGGGTAAAGATTCCAGGAGATCTACCTTTTAGAGGGCGTCCCAGTCGTGGAAGATCTGACCGTAGGACCTGGATTCCTGCGGAGAAGTCTAGAAAAAAGATCGACCATAACAGATCTACCAAGCCTGAATTCTGACGCCAGAGGTCCGAAAGTGGGAGGACGCCTGGCACTCTTCTACCCCAGATGGCGGCAGATTACCTCAGATGGCTGGGCACTGAATGTTGTTCACAAAGGCTATACACTGGAATTCAACCATCTCCCAAGAGACAGCTTTCTTCTCAATGATGGAAGAGACCTAAAGATCATTCAGCTTTTAGAAGAGTTCGTGGAAAAAGGAGCTCTAGAACCAGTTCCGGTTCATCAAGAATATTCAGGCGTCTACTCCAGGGTGTTTCGTGTTCCCAAACCCGACGGAAAAAGATGCTTAATTATAGACCTCCGCTATGTAAACCGCTGCATGAAAAAGATCCATTTCAAGATGGAAACAATAAGGTCCATTACTGCGGTCCTCAGAAAGAATCAGTTTATGTCCTCACTGGACTTAAAAGATGCATACCTCCACATTCCGATCCAGTTACAATCAAGAAAATACTTGAGAGTCGCCATCAGGATGGGGAAGAGAACGATGCATTTCCAATTCAAGGCCCTCCCGTTCGGCTTGTGTTCTGCCCCAAGGATCTTCACAAGATCGCTGTCATTGTTGTTGTGGAATTTCGTCTTCAGGGGATTCAAATCTTCCCCTATTTGGACGACTGGCTTGTCGTTGCAGAGTCAGAGAGTCTACTTCAGCATCATCTAGAAGAGACCATAAAACTTCTCCAGTCTGTAGGTTTCCTGGTAAACTGGGGAAAGTCCGATCTGATTCCTTCCACTTCCAAGATTTTCCTTGGCTTCCTGATAGACACAGTATCCATGAAGTTATACCTTCCTCTACCAAAGATGGAAGCATTGATGAAGGAAGTAAAGACACTAATATCTCTGCCTTCACCTTCCGTTCACAGAGTTATGAAGACACTGGGACATCTGACAGCTGTTGCGGATGCGGTGCCTTGGGCGAATAGCCACACCCGAGATCTTAAGCAGAATTTACTCCAATCCTGGCGGCACAGCCGTTACCTATTGGGGGCGAAGGTGAAGTTATCTTCCTCCACAGTACAGAACCTCAGGTGGTGGCTTCACTCCAGCAATCTGGTCAAGGGAAAGAATTTCCAGTTTCTCTCCTCAGTAACCATCACGGCGGATGCATCCAGCCAGGGCTGGGGAGCGCACCTCCAGAACAAGTGGGTGCAAGGCCACTGGTCCCCCAAAGAAAGGAGGCAGTCTTCAAATTACAAAGAATTGAAAGCTGTACTGTTAGCACTTTACAAGTTCAAAACCGAGGTATCAGGGAAGTCAGTACTGATCCGTTCAGACAATCTTGTCACGGTATTCTATTTGAACAAACAAGGGGGCATGAGGAGCAGCCTCCTGCTGCAACTATGCAAGAAGATTTTCGAATGGGCAGAATCACATCTTTCGGAGTTGAAAGCTCTGCATATGAGAGGGTGCACGAATACTCAAGCGGATCTTCTGAGCAGGAAGATAATCAACCAAGCGGAATGGGAACTAAATCCTATTATCTTCCAAAGCCAGATGGGGATGTCCGTCCTGGGACCTGATGGCATCTGCGACAAACAAGAAGTTAAGCAAATTCTGTTCTCTGAAGATCTCTGACAATCCTGCAGTGGTAGATGCCTTCTTAATGAGTTGGAAGAACCTCTCTGCCTACGTTTTTCCCCCAGTTCCTCTCATTCCGAAGACATTACGGAAGATTGTAGAAGAGAAGACTCTATTTATAATAATAATAACCCCCTTTTGGCCAAGGAGGTCATGGTTCCCGCTCCTCCTTCATCTATCCAGGGGAGAATTCTGGAGACTCCCTCTACGTCCAGATCTTCTTCTCCAGAACGGCCTATATCATCACCGTCTACATCTTACAGTCTGGAGGCTGAAAGATCTGAATTAGAGGGAAAAGGTCTTTTGTAGTCTGTCATTGATACCCTTCTTGCCTCTCGCAAAGACTTGACTAAAAAGAAATACGCGAAGATATGGAAGAAATTTGTTTCCTGGAGGTCTGAGTCTGACCATAAAGATCTTGATGTCTCCTCAGTTCTGCAATTTCTTCAAGAGGGTTTTCAGAAAGGGCTCAGACCCAATACCTTGAGAGCCCACATGACTGCCATTAACTCCATGACGGAGAATAGATTCCTTCATCACCCGCTGATCTTCAGATTCTTCAAGGCAGACTTTCTTCAGAACCATTTGATCCTTTACAGGAGGTAGACATCAAATGGCTTTCCTATAAGGCTTTATTTCTCACGGCTATCACATCCGCAAAAAGATTGGGAGAACTGCAAGCCTTGTCATCCAGATTCCCCTATGTACGCTTCCTACCAGATGGAGTATTATTATATACAATTCCAACTTTTCTGCCTAAAGTGCCTTCTTCAGCTAATAAAAACAGAGAATCATTTCTTCCGGTATTCTTTCCTGATTCAGTTAATGAGCAACAGACCCTTCTGAATATGCTAGATGTTAAAAGAACATTACAGATCTACCTCCAAAGAACTAAAGATTTCAGAAAAAAAGAAAATCTTTTTGTTCTCTTTGCTGGTCCAAGAAAGGGACTTCTGCCTTCCAGGAACTCTCTTGCGAGGTGGATAAAGTCTACAATTATGGAAGCCTATTCTCTCGAATCCATGCCTCCACCTTTTCCAATCAAGGCCCATTCCACCAGAGCTGCAGCAACCTCCTGGGCAGAGATGGCGCAAGTTCCTATTGAAGATATTTGCAATGCCGCATCATGGTCCTCGTCTCTGACGTTTGCGAAGCACTATCGTCTGGACATCAATGCTAGGAGCTCAGCCTTTGATACTGGGGTTTTGTCAGCAGCCTTGGATGAAGGTCCCTCCCTATGAGATCTATAAAAATCCCATGATGTGCTGCCGGAGGACTAAAGGGGAAAGGAAAAATTCGTACCTGGGATTTTACTTTCCTTGAGTCTGGAGGCAGCACAAGTTTACCCTCCCTAATAAATTACTTCTTTGCATATATTTGTCTGAGTCAATTTCTTAAACACGCCGAGGCATTGTGGGAGGTGACCCTTATAGGGCAGGCTATTTGTTTATTTAATTAATTGATTACCTATTTGCTAGGTGGGCGGTCCTAGAAAGAAGATGCCAACCTATTAACCCATGATGTGCTGCCTCCGGACTCAAGGAAAGTAAAATCCCAGGTACGAATTTTTCCTATCATGTGTGATACTGTCTGCAGAGTCTTGTATCTAAGCCTATTGTGTTCAATACTGTCTGCTCATCTGTGTATCTAATCCTATAATCTGTGATACTGTCTGCTGAGCTGTGTATCTAATCCTATCATGTGTGATACTGTCTGCTGAGTTGTGTATCTAATCATATCGTGTGATACGGTCTGCTAAGTGGTGTATCTAATCTAATCCTGTGTGATACTGTCTGCTGAGCTATGTATCTAATCCTATCATGTGTGATATTGTTTACAGAGTTGTGTATATAATCCTATTCTGTGTGATAGTGTCTGTTGAGCTGTGTATCTAATCCTTCCATGTGTGATACTGTCTGCAGAGTTGTGTGTCTAAGCCTATTGTGTTTGATACTGTCTGCAGAGCTGTGTATCTAATCCTATCATGTGTGATACTGCCTGCTGAGCTCCATATCTATTCCTACCATGTGTGATACTATCTGCTGAGCTGTGTATCTAATTCTTTCATGTATGATACTGTCTGCTGAGTTGTGTATCTAATCCTACCATGTGTGATATTGCCTATGAAGCTATTGTAGGTATGTGTATAGAGTGTTATACAGATACAGAGATAAGGAGCCCTCCTCTGTGCACATACTGTACACTCCAGCCACTTCTGAGAAAAGGGAGATGCAGATGGATTTCAGTCCCTGTATTTCTTGTCTTGTGGATGAGACCTGATTACAAGTTAAATAGTTATAGAATCCCATTCATGTTGCTATTGAAAACATAACACAAAACATTCTTAGGCCCCTTGCAGACGAACGTGTCCGGATGCGTTGCGTCTGCGATCAGGAAAAATCGCAATTTCAGTCAGTTTTGACTGCGATTGTGTTGTGTTGCTCTGTTTTTTCCACGCAAGTGCGATGTGTTTTGCTTGCGCGTGAGAAAAAACTGACTGTGGTACCCAGACTCGAACCGGACTTCTTCACTGAAGTTTGGGTTTGGTGTTCTGTAGATTTTATTATTTTTCCTTATAACATTGTTATAAGGAAAAATAATAGCATTCTTAATACAGAATGCTTACTAAAATGGGGCTTGAGGGGATAAAAAAAATTATAAAAATTAACTCAACCCATCCTCTTGTTGCACAGCCGGCATCTTCTTCTTTCTTCTTCTTTCAGGACCTGCCAAAGGACCTTTGATGGTGTAATCGCTCTCACCATGTGGTGACGTCGGCACAGGTCCTGCTGAATGAAGATAGAAGATTCTATCTTCATTCAGCAGGACCTGTGCTGACGTCACCACGTGTTGAGAGCGATAACGTAATCAAAGGTCCTTTGGCAGGTCTTGTAAGAAGAAGAAAGAATATGATGCCGGCGGCGCGAACAACAGGATGAGGTGAGTTAATTATTATTTTTTTTAACCCCTCAAGCCACATTTTACTAAGCATTCTGTATTAAGAATGCTATTATTTTCCCTTATAACCATATTATAAGGGAAAATAATACAGTAAATTAACTTGAATGGTGTCCGGGGTTGCTTTCATCCCTATCATCTCCTTAGCAACCATGAATGAAAATCGCACCGCATCCACACTTGCTTGCGGATGCTTGTGATTTTCACGCATCCCCATTCTTTTCTATGGGGCCTGCGTTGCGTGAAAAACGCAGAATATAGAACCTGCTGTGATTTTCATGCAGCGCACAAGTGATGCGTTAAAATCCCCGCTTATCTGAACAGCCCCATTTAAGTGTCACAACCAGACATCTGAGAAGCTCTGACAGATGTCTTTCAGAACCTCCTCCTTGAGCTTCTTTGTTTTGGTTTTCAGTTCCTCATCTCGTTAGCCTCTCTCAGCTGTCTTGTAGTTGGACTGATTGCTTCCCTTTAAATTCCTCCCCATAATGCATTAGTGTGCGGTTTATACAACTTCCTGGCGTGTGTGTGCATGCTGATCCATTTCCCAGTCTTCTACAAGATAAGTGTTGTACATTCATTTGTGATTTTATGTTTGCTGGATCCCAGGTGACCCTGACTCCCTCCGTGTCTAGTGTAGGGAGCCGGTGGTTGTGTCCCCTCACTATTGTAGGGTGTTCAGGTGTTATATAGTCGAGGTTCGTGGATATGCGATCATCCACCATTGGGGTGTTTGCATAGGCTGAGCAGAGTCAGGGAGAGTGCCAGGTCTTATGCAGGGGTCTCCCTTTTGTTCCTTAGTTTTGGATCCAGTGAGTCATATATTCGTTTTTGCATTGTCTTGTTTCCTGTACATCTTCCGTGACATTAAGTGAATGGGTCCAGATTCAGTGCTGGTGCAATGCGTTCACCTCCCGCATTGCACCCGCATGGAATTCTCGTCCGTGTGAAAGGGGCCTTATTGTCTTGGGTACCTGAGGCGGTGCTTATTTTTATGAAAAAAAAAAAAAAAAACACTTTCCACAAAGCATTACATGCCACTAGTTTTGTCCCCCTTACATTTTTTGGGGGGCGGTTCAGACCTTCACCCAGTAGCAGACCCAGGTATGTGGACCTTTAGAAAAAATGCTTGAGTACTCCTGATTCAGGGTTTAATTTTAATAAATTTTTATTATGGGTTTAACGTAGAAAATAACAATTGCACCATTTTCATTTACAACATTTCCCAATCCCAATGAATTACAATGGTGCAGCTGTAGTCCAGGACCACATCATGGATCTACAGTAGGTCTGCCCAATACTCTTCCATGACTGTATAAAGTCCTTCCATCACTAATGGAAGGACTTTATACAGATGATCAAAGTAATTGTTGCATTGTTGTATAGTTAGGACATCATCCCAGAACTTAAGTATCCCATCAATCCCATAAACTCCTGCTTAGTCCTTGGCTTTTTTCAGACCTTATAAATCTCCTGGAATTCCATACAGGTGTAGTACACCGGCACAGCCAACGCAGGACCTACCTATAAATGACATCCTTGCCTTCTCTGGGAGAGCTGTACCTGACATTTCTCTGACTGTCATCACCCCAGAACTGGCCGAATTATTGTTTGCCACAAGTCACGGACAGCTGCAATCTTCCAAGAGCATGAGCCACATGCGATGTACCTGACCTGGGTCAAGACTGTGAACTTTGATGGCAGTCGGGCAAAGAGAGCTCTGCCCAGCAACTTGAAGGAGGATATTTTATCCAGCTGCTGGTATAGGTTCAGGCTGAGACTAACAGAGATTGGCATTATCCGTGACACCTTAAATGCCTTGCTACGGATGCCCAGAGTCCAGCCATGGAAGAGCAATAAAGAACTAGCATCCCAGCAGCCATTGGGACGTTTCATTCCCTTTCCAACTGTTTTTGACTTTATAAGTCTGAGAAAGTTGCAAGTTATTAGATTCTGTAAATTAACAGTTTTATTGTGTGAGAAGACATGCTACATTAGCACTTGCCCATTGCAAATATAATGTATATGGTGTGGTTATACAGAATGTACTTAGATTTGTGTGATTGTTTTTGCTGGTGTTATTGTAAGTAAAATATATTTAAAACAAAATAACCACATGTATCTGTTGGGTTTTATATTTTAATTGTAAAGTAAAAATATGACTTTAGGCACAATAAATACAGGACAGTTAATAAAATAATATAGAAAAAGGTATAAAAAATTTAATTTACAATCAGAAGTGTAAAAAACAACTTTGGGACTGTGAGTTAACCCTTTCCCAACCTATTCTATATGGGGAGGAGCGATGACATTAGTGTTTGCTCCTCTTAATAGTATGAAGGAGATCACTACATGTAATAGCAGCGGTCTCCTTCAATGAGCAAAGCAATGATTCCCAAGTAATAATATCACCATAGTGCCCTCAGTATTTATAATGCTGCCCCTGCAGGGCCCAATGTAGTTCTAATGCCCTCTGCAGTTATAACGCCCCTGTACTGGATATTCAGGAGATACTCGGGAGGTAATCTGGAGGTGGATACAATCTAAAAAAGTAAGATTTGTTTGTTTAAAATCTTTCCCCTCTTTAAAATGGCAGACCTAGTTCTGTGCAGGAATTGTTGTGCTTTTATTTCATGTTCCACTCTTTGGAGGTTTGGATGCTGTCTGATCTGTAGACAGCTCTCCATAATGCAGCAGGAAATTCCATTCTTGAAATCTGAAATTTGTAAATTAACTGTTAAACAAACTCAGGCTGGGAATGTTACAATGCCACTGCCACAGAGGCCCCCTAGAAATGGAAGATGGGTTACTGCAGGTTCTGGTAGACTGAGAGTTGTGGATACAAGACATGTCCCACAGTCTGTTGCTCTCCATAATTCATTTGCAGCACTTTCCGAGAGCAAGAGCAACATGGAGGGTGGCTCAAGCAAAGTGGGTGAGGAACAATCATCTCCCATGCCTAAAGTATGTAAGACTGCAGCCAAAGACAAAAAGGAGAAGGTGAGGATTGATAGTAAGCAGCTGTTGGTGGGCGATTCCATCATAAGAGGTGTAAAGTTTGAGGAAAATGGTTTTGTGAGATGTCTCCCTAGTGCTACCACTAGCAGGGACACATGATGTATCCTTAATATTGTTAGGCAAGCAAAGCAGGAAAGGGAGGTGGATGTCATTGTCCATCCTGGGACAAATGATCTGGCTTGCAATGAGGTTTCAAAGGTGAAGGAAGCTTTTCACACACTTGGTAATGATATACGGGAGGTTGCATCGACTGTTTCATTCTCTGCAGTTTTGCCTGTGCATAACCTTCAGCATGACAGGAAGATGCGCATTAAGGAATTCAATGTATGGCTTGTTGAATGGTGTCTGAACCAAGGGTTTGGCTTTGTGTCTCATGTTAGCTCTCGTTGGAATGGAAAAGGACTGTACAAGAAAGATGGTTTGCATCTTTCTCTCAAGGGAACGAATGTCCTCAGTGAACAGTTCAAAGTATTTGCTAAGGAGCATTTAAACTAGGAAAGGGGGGCAAAAGAGTGATAATCCAGCATTCCGCCTGTCCCGCAGAACAATGCCAGAAGATGCCAGTAGCACATAGGTTAATAAATGACAAGATTAGAGTCTTGTCTACAAATGCTCGCAGTTTAGGAAATACAATCAATGAACTTGAGTCTATAATGGCTTCTGAGAATACAGATTTAGTGGCTGTTGCTTAGACATGCTTTAATGGGAGTAATGACTGGGATATAACAATACCAGGGTTCTCTCTATATAGGAAAGACAGAGAAGGTAAGAAGGGGGAGGGGTGGCCCTCTATGTGAAAGATAGCATAAAATCTAATTTAATACAAGTTAGGGAGACCAATTTAGAGTCAGTTTGGGTTACGTTGCAGCATTATAATCATAAGGTAACTGATATATAGACCACCTGGCCAAGTCAAAGAATTAGATGATCTACTAGTTGAGGAAATAGCTAAAATGACATTGAAAGGGGAAGTTATTATTATGGGGGACTTTAATCTTCCTGATGTAAACTGGAAAACCAAAATAGCTAGTTCTGCCAGGAGTACAGATATTCTAAATCCCCTACTGGGATTATCTCTACAACAAGTAGTTGAGGAGCCAACCCGGAAGGAGGACATTTTAGATTTAGTATTCACAAACAAGAGGTCAAACAAGTTATAAGAGCTTCTAAAGCACAGGCAGAAGAGAAATTATCTCAGTCATTGAAAAAAAGCAATAAGACATTCTTCAGATACATAAATGAAAAAAGGAAACTAAAACAAGGAATTAAAATTCAGATATTAGAGAGGGCTCACCAGCTGCTCAAGAGTGGTATGGGTGCTCCTGCAAGAGGATTCACCCAATCCTCTAAAACAATTGTAAAAAGGGGATAAAGTAGTAGGGCACACCACCACTTGATACCACACGGAGAATTGGTATATAAAGTGTTTATTCATTGTAACATATAATATTATTACTAAGCACACTAAACTACTTAACATTATTGCTATAAAATCCTTAAAACATATAACATCCTTAAAACATATATCATCCAATAGTGAAATTTATAAGAAGCAGTCTCTCTTAAGGGTTAATTAACCCAAACAATGTCTCTGGCAGGGTAAAGAGATTAATCAGATGAGATTATTTAGAAGATAGTCATTTGAGTCATGTGTGGTTTTAATTACCACTTGCCAAAATCGCACCAGTGCCGCTGTAATATCGCGGCCTATTTGTAGACATGAACCGGAATGATTTTACTCACTGTTTCAGGTGATACCGGTTTTGTTTTCTCACTCGTGGCGTCCCACATATAGTGAAGATCTTTATAGGCTGCGGTGCAATGCGATTTAACTTGCTGCGGTAATGGGATCCTCGGTGGTCGTATGTCGCTGTGTTTTTCTGGAGATCACCTGGTAACAGATATCCTCAGTGCGGTTCGATTCCGCAAGGTTAGTTAACACCAGGGGAAATGATCTCAACAAAGATCGCATTGCACCGCAGCCTATAAAGATCTTCACTATATGTGGGACGCCACGAGTGAGAAAACAAAACCGGTATCACCTGAAACAGTGAGTAAAATCATTCCGGTTCATGTCTACAAATAGGCCGCGATATTACAGCGGCACTGGTGCGATTTTGGCAAGTGGTAATTAAAACCACACATGACTCAAATGACTATCTTCTAAATAATCTCATCTGATTAATCTCTTTACCCCTGCCAGAGACATTGTTTGGGTTAATTAACCCTTAAGAGAGACTGCTTCTTATAAATTTCACTATTGGATGATATATGTTTTAAGGATGTTATATGTTTTAAGGATTTTATAGCGATAATTTTAAGTAGTTTAGTGTGCTTAGTAATAATATTATATGTTACAACGAATAAACACTTTATATACCAATTCTCCGTGTGGTATCAAGTGGTGGTGTGCCCTACTACTTTATCCCCTCTTTAAAACAAGGAATTATGAAATTAAAAACAAAAGAAGGAAGGCATATGGAAGAAGATAAAGAACTAGCTGACTGCCTCAATGAATACTTCTGTTCCGTTTTTACAAAGGAAAATGAAGGAAAAGGACCTCAGTTAGGAAAGAAGACTAATGATCTTTTAATGCATGTGTCTTTACAGAGGAAGAGGTTCTAAGTCAGCTGTCTAAAATTAATACGAATAAGTCACAGGGGCCTGATGGGTTACACCCAAAGCTATTAAAAGAGCTTAGCGGTGAACTAGCAACTATTAACAGATTTATTTAACCAATCACTGGTAACAGGAGTCGTCCCAAAAGATTGGAAATTAGCAAATGTTGTGCCCATTCACAAGAAAGGTAGTAGGGAGGAATCGGGCAACTATAGACCAGTAAGCCTGACATCAATAGTGGGGAAAGTAATGGAAACCCTACTTAAGGAGAGGATTTTGGAACATCTAAAATCCCATGGATTGAAAGATGAAAAACAGCATGGGTTTACTTCAGGGAGATCATGTCAAACTAATCTTATTGATTTTTTTGATTGGGTGACTAAAATAATAAATGGCGGAGGTGCAGTAGACATCGCTTATCTAGACTTTAGTAAGGTTTTTGATACCGTCCCACATAGAAGGCTTATCAATATATTAGAGTCTTTGGGCTTGGACTCCCATATTGTTGAATGGATTAGGCAGTGGCTAAGGGACAGACAACAGAGGGTTGTAGTCAATGGAGTATATTCAGACCATGGTCTTGTTACCAGTGAGGTACCTCAGGGATCTGTTCTGGGACCCATATTGTTTAATATCTTTATCAGTGAAATTGCAGAAGGCCTTGATGGTAAGGTTTGTCTTTTTGCTGATGACACAGAGATTTGTAACAGGGTTGATGTTCCTGGAGGGATACACCGAATGGAAAAGGATTTAGGAAAACTAGAGGAATGGTCAAAAATCTGGCAACTAAAATTTAATGTTGATAAGTGCAAGATAATGCACCTGGGGCGTAAAAACCTAAGAGCAGAATATAAAATCAGTGATACAGTCCTAACCTCAGTATCTGAGGAAAGGGATTTAGGGGTCATTATTTCAGAAGACTTAAAGGTAGGCAGACAATGTCATAGAGCAGCAGAAAATGCTAGCAGAATGCTTGGGTGTATAGGGAGAGGCATTACCAGTAGAAAGTATTGTGCGCAGTACTGGAAATCATATCTCCAGAAGGGTATTGATACTTTGGAGAGAGTTCAGAGAAGAGCTACTAAACTAGTACATGGATTACAGGATAAAACTTACTAGGAAAGGTTAAAGGACCTTAACATGTATAGCTTGGAAGAAAGACGAGACAGAGGGGATATGATAGAAACTTTTAAAGACATAAAGGGAATCAACAAGGTAAAAGAGGAAAGAATATTTAAAAGAAGAAAAACTGCTACAAGAGCACATAGTTTAAAATTATAGGGGCAAAGGTTTAAAAAGTAATATCAGGAAGTATTACTTTACTGAGAGAGTAGTGGATGCATGGAATAGCCTTCCTGCAGAAGTGGTAGCTGCAACTACAGTGAAGGAGTTTAAGCATGCATGGGATAGGCATAAGGCTATCCTTCCTTTTAAGATAGGGCCAGGGGCTATTCATAGTATTCAGTATATTGGGCAGACTAGATGGGCCAAATGGTTCTTTTCTGCCGACACATTCTATGTTTCTATGTTACTGTGCCCTGTTTAATGCCCCCTGAAGTGTCTATATATATATATATTTGTATTTAATGGCTCCAGTGTTTAATGCTCCTCTGTTTCCACCAGTAGTGCCAGTATATAATCCTCTCTCGACCTCCCTCCTCATATTGCATGCTTTGCCAATAAATATATATTGACCACCCTGTATTGCCAATGGAGAATTCCCCTGCAAAACATACAAGAATAGGACAGGTTCTAAATTTTTTGGGGGGGCACAGAACAGACATTCAGATGCAGGCAGCACATGGTGTTGTCCACATCTTTTTTGCCCCAATTGAAATGAATGGGTCCTCAAAAAATGTGGATCGGATGCAGACCAAAAATATGGTTATGTGAATGCACTAAGGCTAAATACAAATAAAGTTTTTTGGAGGAGGATTTGAAGCAGACCTGCCTACAGAAATGGATTGGAAAGGAATAAAAATATACAGTAAAGGAAGGATTTATACTTCTGGCTTTGGCTTAAAATCGGCTGTGTTTAACCCTGGTATGTCAGCATCTAGTGTTATAGCTTCTCACAAATGTCCCATCATCTAAGTCTCCAGGCCTCATATTTACTGCTTATGTCTAGGCTCCAGTCTCCAGGCCCTGTCTCTTTATCAGCTGTTTGTTTGCTCTGACTAGTCACCATTGTATCAAGCTGTTCTGTGATTAGTCCCTGATAAAGTTACATCCAGCCTCTCCTCTATTGTTCACACCTAGAAGTGTAAATGTAAGGCTTTAGTAAGGATTAGATACACAGATCAGCAGACAGTATCACACAGGATAGGATTAGATACACGGCTCAGCAGACAGTATCACACAAAATAGGATTAGATACACAACTCAGCAGGCAGTATCACACATGATAGGATTAGATACACAGCTCAGGAGGCAGTATCACACATGATAGGATTAGATACACATTTTAGCAGACAGTATCACACAAAATAGGATTAGATACACAGCTCAGCAGACAGTATCACACATGATAGATTTAGATATGCAACTCTTCAGACAGTATCACACATGCTAGGATTAGATACACAGCTCAGCAGACAGTATCACACATGCTAGGATTAGATACACAACTCAGCAGGCAGTATCACTCAAGGTATAATTACAGAGATACGCGGCTCCACAGACAGTATCACACATAATATGATTAGATACACAACTCATCAGGCAATATCACACACAATAGGCTTAGATACACGACTCTGCAGACAGTATCACATATGATAGGATTAGATACACAGCTCAGCAGGCAGTATCGCACATAATATGATTAGATACGCAGCTGAGCAGATAGTATCACACATGATATGATTAGATACACAGCTAAGCAGGCAGTATTACACATGATATTTGGATTCTGGATTTAGTGTTACTTTACTCTCATGTGTTTGACTTTCGCACATTTAATACTCTCAATAGATCTCACCAAATCTAGCTAGGTCTCCCGCTAAATATCTCATATTTGAGGCTAGCTTCTCTGCAGCTTAAGCACAAAGCTAAATGTGGAGCACTCACCACCCAGTGGTTGTGATATGTGTTGCAAACTTCCAGTTTGGAGATCAGGCAAGAGAGGACGCATCTGTACTATTGAGTGTATCTGAAAGGTTAATTTTATCACTGATTCCTGTCACTGCCTTCACATGGACATTTTCGTATGTAGCGATACCAATTATGTTCTTTTTTTTTATATGTCTTTGAAAAACATTGTATATTTTTATTCCACCTAAGGAACTTGAAATTCACTGCAATACTTCTAATTTTACCAGTATCGTTTTACAATACCTTTCCAGAAGCTAACATGGCACAATTGCACAGAGGGAGACAAGAATTGGTGGTTAGAGTCACTTTATAAGATGCGGTGTAGTGCCCTGGAGCAGGGGGTACTTTGAGTTTTTGACATTTGTTGACATTTGCCTATTTCTTCTATGCAAAGTTAAAAATTCTTACTTACAATATTTCACTTGAAAGGGTTAACTTGTACTGTTTCATACTGTGTAAGTGAATATTACATGTGTTTTGTCATATATACCCTGTTCATTATTAATGTATTTGCAAGGCTCTGTGGAAAGGGTTAATGAACACTGAGAGACTCTTAGGACTTTGAATGAGAAGCTGGTAATTTTCCACAGCTGCCATAGAGTTTAAAGAAGACCATGTTTTGGAGGGGAAAAAGCCAGACGTTGTTTACCACCAAAGCGAGACAGATTGACCCTTTAAATGTCTGGTTTTAGCTGTGTTGTTATGTCTGGAAACTTGTTTTTGTCTGGAAAAACTGCTGTGTCAATTGCCATTGAGTATCATTGAAGCTATAATTTAAGACTATGATAGACAGAAAGTGTTACAATGTATCTGTTTGTGCTGAGCTTCTCCACTCCACCCCTCCCACTAAAAGGTTCTAGTCTAGATAAAACTGTATATAAGGAGAGAGCAGTCAGAGTCTCTAGTGTGCTGCAATTAGTGAACAATACTTGGAAGAGGAGACTCTGCCAGACTACTGAGTAACTAGAAGACACTGCAATGGGTATACTCTGCCACAGACCCTGGATCACCAGCCTTCGACCAGGATACCAGCCTTCTGAAGAGAGAGAGGGACAGCTAGCTCAGGCCTTTCTTCAGGATGGAACCCTTCTTATGACAGGGAGGAGACTGGAGAAGCCAGCCCTATGGCTCGTTTGTATTGTTTTGTACCTGAATTCCTCCAGTAAAGAAGCACACTGGTTTACTGCAGACCCAGACTCTCTGGACTTATTTCCCATTTCGGGTGCACCACCTCTTACCATCCCGTCCGAAGAGCAGAAACACGTAGTGACACCTGGCTGGTGTCTGGGGGCCCAGCGTAGCTTTGGGGCCACCCCAATCCTGGCCACTGCAAGTTTTCATAGTTGCTGCAGCTAACGCTGTTGAATCTTTGCATGGCACCGACTTTTACTTGGATACAGCAGTCCCTTAATAAGGCCCACAAGACTGTGTGCAACACCATTATTCCCTAGAAGATAATTTTGTGCCTAGGACCAAGTGTTTCAAACAGTTTGCGTCCAAGTGCCTTGTATTTAAAACCACTTGGAACAACAACAATACAGTGCCTTTACTTGAGCAAAGCATTGAAATTGCATGTGCTTCCATGAACTGAAGCTCTGTCACTTTGGGGGTTTAATTGGTCATACAGTAGTTGTATCTTCTTGCTTGTAGTATCTGTCTTCATTAGAGAACCCCTTCAAGTTGAACTTTATGCAGTCTTACAGGCTCATACCTAAATTTTGGTGACATATGAGGTGAACAGAATACTAACCAGGGCATATACTGTAAGTTTAGACTTAAAATAAAGGCTTAATGTTGTCATGAGGGAGTCCATTGCGTGAATCACGCTCCGCGACATAAAGCTCTCAGTATGATCCTGTGGAAATAAGGTCAAGCAAAGGCACATATCATTATAAATCAGGATAATGCCGCGCTCTCCTGCAAGTCCAGAACGAAAGATCACGCTTACACATGAAGCGCGATTCTCACAATGGACTCGCTCGTGTGAAACAGTCCTTAACAGGTTGCCAACCTAGGATGAGAATGCTCATCCTAACTGGCCGGTACTTAATGTCTTAGGACGAGCATTCTTGTGCTAGGATTAACCGACTGCCTGTCATGGTCTTACCTTCTTGCTGTTCTCCTTCGTTTGACATGTGCTGGCGGCCATCTTGGTTTCTGGGTTTCTTGTAGCCTCCCACCCTGCGGCTTCTCCTTCCCACTGGGAGGAGCTGGATGCCTAGCTCATATATATAGGAGGTCTGTGGCTTCAGTTCCTTGCTTGGTCCTCCTGTGTTCACATGCTTCTAAGACTGCTGCTGCTTCTGGTTCCTGATCCTGGCTTCGTCTGACTACCCTGCTGGTTCCTGATCCAAGCTTCGTCTGACTACCCTGCTGGTTCCTGATCCAGGCTTCGTCTGACTACCCTTCTGGTTCCTGACCTCTGGCTTCGCAAGACCCTGCTTCGGTTTAGCCATCCGTTTGGACTTTTGCCTTACAGCTTGATTTTCAATAAAGCCTTCTTATTTCCACTTATCTCTTGTTGTACGTCTGGTTCATGGTTCCATGACATTAGGACCAAGCCATGAATTCTGACGGTACAGGGCCATCCTCGCTACCTACGCTGGTTGCCAGACTTGATCAGCAGGATCACCTGTTGGGTCGGTTCGCTGTGGCGTTGCAAACCCTGCTTGAACGCACGGCTCATTTAGCTTCCGTTGCCGATGGGTCGGTTGTCGCTCCTGGGCCCGCTCCTACTGCCGCTCCGGTTGTTGCGCCAGAGTCTACCCCGACACCTGTTGCTGCGCCTGCGGTGTTTCGGGGTATGACCGGTTCTGCCCCCCTTCCACAGCGCTTTGGGGGAGAGCCAACTCAGTGCCGAGGTTTCCTTAACCAGGTGGGCATTTATTTCGAGTTGCTGCCACATGCCTTTCCTACTGAGAGATCAAAGGTGGGCTTCTTGATCTCGCTGCTCTCGGACAAGGCCTTGGCCTGGGCCAGCCCTTTATGGGAGAACAACAATCCGGTGGTTGCCGAGTTTTCCGGTTTTGTTGCTTCTCTTCGGAAGGTATTCGATGTGCCGGCTCGTGCTGCCTCTGCTGCGAAGCTCCTTATGTCCATCAGACAGGGTTCACGATCCGTAGCTGAATACGCCATTGAGTTTCGTACCCTGGCAGCAGAGGTGGGCTGGAATAATGAGGCTCTGGTCGCTGCTTTCTCTCATGGTCTCTCGGATGCCTTGAAGGATGAGGTTGCAGCTAAGGACCTACCAGTGGAGCTCGAGTCTCTTATTTCTTTCCTGATTTTGATTGACACCAGACTCAGGGAGAGACCTTCCTTTAAGGAGAGCCTGCGGAGGCCTTCTAACAGATTGGCGCCTACGTTTGCTGTCCCACCCGTGCCTCCCTCTCCTCCCACGCCTCCTGGGGATGACTTGTCTGGGGGTGAACCCATGCAGCTGGGGTTTGCTCGCCTGTCCGAGGGGGAGAGGGCACTCCGGAGACGCGAGGGCCGATGCATGTACTGTGGTCTCGGTGGGCATTTTCGGTTGGCATGCCCGAACCGTCCGGGAAACGCTCGCACCTGAGATCCTGTCGGGGGCAGATCTTGGGTGGAGTCTCCTCGTCCCCGGTTTCCCGTGTTGACAAACCACTGATTACTGTTGTCCTCTCCTGGGTCGGGGGCTCGGTGACGACCCAGGCGTTGGTGGACTCTGGTGCTGGTGGTTTGTTCATTGATAGTGTGTTCGCTGCCGCCAATTCCATTCCTCTGCAGCCTCGAGGTTCCCCACTGGCTCTTGAGGCGATAGACGGCAGACCCCTTCTGCCGCCACACGTGACTCATGAGACCCTTCCAGTGGGGATGGCCATTGGTGCCGTTCACAGAGAGTCGGTCTGTCTCCAGGTTATTTCGTCTCCACACTACTCGGTGGTCTTGGGGTACCCCTGGCTCCAGAAGCATAATCCGACTTTCGATTGGAGATCGGCCGAGATCCTCTCGTGGTCACCGCAGTGTGGGGCTAGTTGCATCCATGGGTCCTGTCAAGTTGCTGTGTACTTCCTCGGACTCTCTGTTGCCTCCTGAATACGAGGAGTACCGGGATGTATTCGATAAGGTGCGTGCGGTTGCCCTACCTCCGCACCGCCCATACGATTGTGCCATAGAGTTACAATCTGGTGCCGTTCCTCCTCGTGGCAAAGTCTATCCACTGTCGGTAGCGGAGAATGAGGCCATGGAGGAGTACGTGAGGGAGGCGCTTTCACGCGGACACATTCGCAAATCCTCGTCCCCGGCAGGGGCTGGATTTTTCTTTGTGAAAAAGAAGGGCGGTGAGTTGAGGCCTTGCATCGATTACAGGGGTCTCAATCGCATCACGATCAAGAACGCTTACCCGATACCCTTGATTTCCGAGCTGTTCGATCGCCTCAAAGGGGCCACGGTCTTTACCAAACTCGACCTGAGGGCGGCATATAACCTGGTAAGGATCAAGGCGGGCGATGAGTGGAAGACCGCGTTTAACACCAGGACCGGTCATTATGAATCCTTGGTTATGCCCTTTGGGTTGTGCAATGCGCCCGCAGTCTTCCAGGAATTCATCAACGATGTTTTCCGTGACCTGTTGCAGCAGTGTGTGGTGGTCTATTTGGATGACATCTTGGTATATTCTGAATCCATGGAGGCCCACATTCTGGATGTCAGACGAGTGTTGCAACGGTTACGAGAGAACAAGCTGTTCGGTAAGCTTGAGAAATGCGAATTTCACCGATCCCAGGTAACCTTCTTAGGTTACATCATTTCCGCTGAGGGGTTCTCCATGGATCCTGAGAAGGTTTCGGCTGTCTTACAGTGGCCCCAGCCCAGTGGTCTTCGTGCCCTGCAGCGCTTTTTGGGCTTCGCCAATTATTATCGGAAGTTCATCAGGGACTTTTCCATGCTAGCCAAGCCTCTCACGGATCTGACCAGGAAGGGCAGTAATCCCCAGGTCTGGCCGCTCGAGGCCATCCGAGCTTTTGAGGCTCTAAAGTCCGCCTTTGTGTCGGCTCCGATTCTGTCGCATCCCAACCCTGGGTTGCCTTTTGTCCTCGAGGTGGACGCGTCTGAGACGGGAGTAGGCGCCCTTCTGTCTCAGCGTAGAACACCAGAGGGTCCTCTGCTTCCTTGTGGGTTTTACTCCCGGAAACTGTCTTCCGCGGAGTGCAACTATCAGATTGGTGACAGGGAGTTATTGGCCATCGTGCAGGCCCTTAAAGAATGGAGGCACTTGCTCGAGGGCTCGGTGGTTCCGGTTCTCATCCTGACGGACCACAAGAATCTGACCTACCTCTCTGAGGCCAAGAGATTGACACCACGTCAGGCCAGATGGGCTCTGTTCTTGTCACGTTTTAATTACGTGGTCTCCTACCTACCCGGTTCCAAGAACATCAGAGCGGATGCCTTATCACGGCAGTACTCCGAGCTGTCCGGGGAGGAGTCGATTCCGACTTCGGTCATACCTCCGAATCAGATCCTGGCCGCCATTCGCACCAGCCTGACCTCTCCCCTGGGTGAGCAGATTTTGGCGGCTCAATCTGGTGCTCCCTCTGGGAGACCCAACGGCAGATGTTTTGTGCCTGAGGAGTTGCGCACTCGGTTGTTGCGAACCTACCATAACTCCAAGGCCGCGGGGCATCCTGGAAAGAATCAGCTGTCCTGGGCTGTTTCACGTCTGTTCTGGTGGCCTTCTCTACGTTCCGACATCGCCGCATATGTAGCGGCATGCTCCGTTTGTGCCCAGAGTAAGTCCCCTCGGCACCGTCCGTTGGGTCCTTTTGCAACCCATAGCCACCGGGGAGCGTCCATGGTCACACCTGGGGATGGATTTCATTGTGGACCTCCCTGCATCCCGAGGCCATACGGTCATTCTCATGATTGTGGATCGGTTTTCCAAAATGTGCCACTGTGTTCCTCTCAAGAAGTTACCCTCTGCACAAGAGTTGGCCACGATTTTTGCCAGGGAGGTCTTCCGGTTGCACGGTTTGCCCAAGGAGATTGTGTCGGATCGGGGGAGTCAGTTTGTGTCCAGGTTCTGGCGCTCCTTTTGCTCCCAGTTGGGGATTCATCTCTCTTTCTCCTCGGCCTACCACCCTCAGTTCCAATGGGGCCGCAGAACGATCCAATCAGGCCTTGGAGCAATTCCTTCGTTGCTATGTCTCCGATCACCAAGACAATTGGGTTGACCTCCTGCCTTGGGCTGAGTTTGCCAGGAACACGGCGGTGAACTCTTCCTCTGGGACGTCTCCCTTCATGGCCAATTATGGGTTCCAACCTGCCGTGTTACCGGAGGTATTCTCTCCCCAGGATATTCCGGCTGTGGAGGATCACCTTTCCGTCCTACGTGCTTCTTGGGTACAGATCCAGAGGTCCCTTGAGGTCTCTGCGCAGCGCCAGAGACTCCAGGCTGATCGCAGACGAGCGCCCGCTCCTTCCTACCAGGTCGGAGACCGCGTATGGTTGTCCACCCGCAACCTCAACCTTCGAGTGCCCACTCCCAAGCTGGCGCCTCGCTTTGTTGGTCCCTTCCGAGTGCTTCGCAGGGTAAACCCGGTAGCCTATGCCCTTGCGCTTCCTCCTGGCATGCGGATCTCCAACTGTGTTTCATGTCTCCCTGTTGAAGCCACTGGTGTGTAATCGTTTCACTTCCTCGGTTCCTCGGCCTCGTCCGGTCCAAGTGGGCAATCGTGAGGAGTATGAGGTGAGCAATATCCTGGACTCACGCCTGGTCCGCGGTCGGGTGCAGTTTTTGGTCCATTGGCGTGGTTATGGTCCAGAGGAGCGTTCCTGGGTTCCCTCCGCAGATGTCCATGCTCCTGCCTTGCTCCGAGCCTTCCACGCACGCTTCCCTCAGAAACCGTTCTTCACTCCGCGGAGGAGGGGCCCTTGAGGGGGAGGTACTGTCATGGTCTTACCTTCTTGCTGTTCTCCTTCGTTTGACATTTGCTGGCGGCCATCTTGGTTTCTGGGTTTCTTGTAGCCTCCCACCCTGCGGCTTCTCCTTCCCACTGGGAGGAGCTGGATGCCTAGCTCATATATATAGGAGGTCTGTGGCTTCAGTTCCTTGCTTGGTCCTCCTGTGTTCACATGCTTCTAAGACTGCTGCTGCTTCTGATTCCTGATCCTGGCTTCGTCTGACTACCTTGCTGGTTCCTGATCCAAGCTTCGTCTGACTACCCTGCTGGTTCCTGATCCAGGCTTCGTCTGACTACCCTGCTGGTTCCTGACCTCTGGCTTCGCAAGACCCTGCTTCGGTTTAGCCATCCGTTTGGACTTTTGCCTTACAGCTTGATTTTCAATAAAGCCTTCTTATTTCCACTTATCTCTTGTTGTACGTCTGGTTCATGGTTCCATGACACTGCCCCACACGCGCTGCCACGAACAGCAGCAGGGGCCCGGCTGATACGGATCCTTATCCATTCAGAATGCATTGGAGCTGAACTGAAACAGATCTCACAGACGGACCCAGAAACGGTGGTGTGAAAGTAGCCTAAGCAAAAGCATTCCGAAGTTATCACCACATAAAATTACACTTGTCAAGTTTCAAAAAAACTGCTTGGTCCTTAAGGTGAAAAATGGCAAGATCCTTAAGTCTAAATATTTGCAGGGCGCCATGTTAGAAACTAGCTTGGGGAAATGGGTAGATGGAAGTCCATAGGTGATAGTGGCACTGTAAACACATCACCCATAGCCTACTATGGAGCCATACCATACCCCCAAGTTTCTCTAATTGTATATGGAGGCAGGGGTGTAACTATCATTGCGGCAGATCATATGGCTGCTATGTTGCCCAGGGCAAGAGGGGGCCCAGTCTTAGTTTGGATTATCTTCTCTTCTACTGAAAGTGAAAATTTGGTCAGGACTCTACCCTCTAAAGGAACAACTTTTAGCAAACGAGGCAGTGTAAAAATGGCCCAAGGGTCATTGAAAAGGGATTAGGCAGAAACCCTTCTGTCCTGTGTGGGGGGGCCTGGTTTTATACTTGCTATGGTACACTTACTTCTCTATGTAAGCCACTGTATGGAGGCACCCAAATATTGCAACTCATGGAGGTATTCTCCACTAGAATCATTTCTAGAGAATCACACAGTGCAGCACAGAGATTCATACCACAATTTTAGAACGTTATATAAAAATTGCTGCATAAAAACGAGAAGAGACACACTTACCTGGTGATGATCATTTGAACTTATTTAGATTTTCCTCTCGACTTCAAAGATAACTTTATATATCCGTATAAGTTTAGATTCCTCTTCAGTAAACGTCCTTAACAGCACCTAGCCTCTCACCTTCACAGAACTCGATAATGCAAACAAACAAATTTATTCATGTGCTAGTTAATTATTTATGCTCTCAGATTGTAATGATATTACTAATTAAGAGACCAACAGGTCGGACAACCTACAGTAAGTTGGTGAAGGATGGACACGACTGTTAAGAAGATGTGATTAAGCTCTGTGTATATTGTTTTGTTTAATTAGACTAGCAACGTGGAAAGTCAACTCGACATGTCAGGAAAGTGACAAAAAAAAGTAGTACTAACACATAACAATAGATTATTACAATGATTTATGTGTGAAGGTAACGATGATATATGTAAGAGATCACAATATTAGAGCGAAAGGAGAAGTTTATTAGGCAAACTGTAGAATGAACAGGAGGCTCCAGGACCCTGTTGGGCCAACTCTAATATACAGCTTCTAGCCTGGATTCAAGATGAGATATGGCCTACAGTCTGGATAAAAGATGAGATACGGCCTCTAGCCTGGATATAAAAATGAGATATGAGATACCTGGTTTCCCAGCTGGCACCATAAATGCTCAATTGGTGATAAACCTGTTGACTGGGCATGACAAGGAAGTGTTGTGCTGCTCCAAGACTCATCATATACTGAAAACTGCAAAAGGGTTAACAAAGTGTATATGCTTTAATATGGAATACTTGCATATGTATGTATATGCACAGTATAACAAAAGGCCATATTGATAACCACAACTAGATAGAGCTGGTGTCACCATCAACATAAATAGAGGAGTTAGAACATACCATTTCAGTCTAGTTTAATGCAGTCTAGCTTGGTTAAGGCTAGGAGGAGAAAGTTCATGTATAGCGTTGATCATCAAGCTCATTTTGGGCCCAGTACCACCCAGGACAGAGCCAGAACCCCAACAGAAAGCAGAGCAGATGAGAGAAGGCGGTGTAGGGAAAGACCATTAAAGATAAGTTGTCTGAAAGGGACTTATTGACTCTATGGCACCCATTGTCAGGAGTTGTCGCTGGTGTTTGAGCACACCAAAGCACAGTTTGGCCCACTGTGAACATCTCCACATCCCAAGGTGGATATCGTGGAAATGTGCTGTGAGTACATCAACCTGTTTGAAGCGTGGAACAGGCAGAAGAACTGCCACATGCCACGAAGGGGCATTCTGTTCCGGTGGGAACAGAATACCAGAGCTCTCTGGATCCAGCATTGCCAGATGCTACCCGAATGCCCCAGCCCCATTAACTACAATGGGGACAGGTGATTTTTTTGTCTGGCCAACATACATTTTCCCTGCTGGAACAGCCTGCTGGATCTCTTTAGCCTATGCCTGTCCTTGACTGTCTCTCTGAGCGTTAGTGACCCTACACCTATTCCTGGTTGTCTGTCTGGCAGCATCCCTGGATTCAGCTCCTAGTTGTGGACCAAGGCTTGCAACAGCAAACTGTGGTGAATAACGTCTGGTCACCAGGTACTTGACTCATCCCCTTCACTAAACAACCACAAAAGATATTTTTTTCTTTTGCTGAGGACAAGCCCCCAAAATATGCAGCAAAATCTGAATGTTCTGCATTGGGTTTTCCATGTTTTTACCAAATGTGAGCATAGATTTTACCATTTGATTTGCAAGGTAGAAAATCAAAGTCCAGATCTTAAAGGGTTTACCTCATCTCGGACTTTGATGGCATATCGCTAGGCTATAGCATCAAAGTCCGATAGGTGCGAGTCCCAGCTGTGAGACCCACATTTGTCTCTAGAACAGGCCCCCCTGAAGTGAAGGAGAGTGCACAGGAACAGCTACCCTCCTTTAACTTCAATGAGAGGTCCAAAGATAGCTGAGCTCGGCTATTTCTGCAAGTCCCATAGAGGTGCATGGAGAGGTGGCCATGCATAGTTGGTGCATTCACCATTCACTGACTTGGGAAATAGCAGAGTGCACTTGCTGGGCTATTTTCAGAACTCCCATAGCAGTAAATGGAGAACTCCTGCGCATGTGTGGTGCGCTCTCCTTCCTTTTTGGGGGCTCATTCTGGAGATAGGGGGTCACACTTCTGAGACCTGTACCTGTCTGACTTTGATGGCATATCCTAGCAATATGCCATCAAATTCTGAGATGAGAAAACCCCTTTAACCCCTTGGCTGTGACTGACAGCTGGGTCCCTGCTGTATCTACTGGGATCACTGTAAACGCTGATACTGGTGGATTAATCCAATATACGCCACGATCAATGCTGACCACGGCATATAAGAGGATCGCAGAGGAAGGGGGCTTCCTCTGCCTCTCCATCGGCCCCCGGCACTGCGGTGACAGGTTTGCCGGTGACCGCCATGGCAACCCCAGGCCTCCTAAAGGCCTTGGGGTCTGCCATGTACAGAAGTCTGTAAGACCCAGCTCCCAAACTGTGCGAAACCGACAGTTTCAATGTAGTACAATCCAGCATGTAAAAGTAAACGTTTACAGTAAAAAAAAGGTGTCCCTTTCCCTTCATTAACAGTTTTTTAATTTAAGAAAAAATTATAAAAATAGACATATTAAATATTGCTGCACCATTAACTAGCGGCTCTACAAAAATATCACATGACAAGTGTAATATTGAATCATCAAAAAATCTTATGTACCTAAAAATTTTACCAATTAAAGCGTCAACTCCGTAGGCGTGCGCACGAGGTGTGCCTGGGCACACCCTAATAGGTTTGTCACCAGCAAGGACTCTTTGAGGCAGAATTGCCACATAGTTTAAATTAACACCAAAACTGCAAGGTGACTTTTTGTTTGATTATGACTGCTTGTATTGTCACTTGCATAAAGTATGAATAAAACACTGAACTGTTTGATCCAAAGAACTTGTTGTAGGGAAAAATGGCTGCGCCTGCTAGGAGAACAATGGTGTGGTGCTCACTCCCTGCAACTCGCCCCGATGTCGCAGAATATAATTGGTATGGCAAAGCTAAATCAGGGTGGAGGGCACTCAACTATCTGGGATGTAATAAGGTGGATTAGTGCAGGTGTGAATGAATCAAATAGATACAGTTGCATATTTAAAAAGGGGTAGTTTATTAGTATAAACATTTATATAAAAATGAGTGTATGGTACCAAAGGATGAATATAAAAAATATTTGGTGTATATAAAAATAAATGTAGAAAAAACATAAAAAATATATATATTTTTATTAAAAAGATGAAAAATATTAAAGATGTGTATTCCAATAAATAATAGTAAGTTCAATGTCCAGGGTAGGATCTGGCATTGGCTTCAGAGAAAGTTATTCCAAATGTCTATATAAGATCCTGTACAGGATCGAAAGTTATTGTGATTGCTGGCACTTGTAGTGCTGCCTGTAATGATGTTATTATTTCTTCTTATTTTCCTGTTGGGTGGCAGCGTTCTTGGTGTATTTATTGGAATACACATCTTTAATATTTTTTATCATTTTATTTTTAATTAAAAAAAAATCTGCATTTTTTCTACATTTATTTTTATATGCACCAAATATTTTTATATACATCCTTTGGTACCAGCCTCTCATTTTTATATAAATTTTTATACTAATAAACTACCCCTTTTTAAATATACAACTGTATCTATTTGACACAAACACAAGACACTACACCAACCACCAACACCGACCACGACCCCAACAGAGGACATAATAATGAATTTGAGTCAAGTGAATCTAACAGATACACAAACCCTATTACTGAACAAAGGCCTTAAATATGCACCTACAGTCAAAATAGATACATTTTCTACCTACATAGGTATAGAGAAATACATCAGGAAGCTCTGTTTGAAAAAATACTTCATAAAAAATCCCATAGAAAAAGAAACCAATGAACCTACGGTATACAAACATGCAGATTTGAAAATAAAATCAAAAAAATTTCCAAGCCAGGAGATACACAAAATGTAGAAACAGAAATCAGGAACCTAAAGTGTAATCAATCAAGAACCAATATCACTAAAAAAGAAAGAGACGCCATACAACAATTACAAACCGAGAATGAAATTGTAATTAGGCCAGCAGACAAAGGCGGCGCTTAAACACTGATCTGATCAGACACTCAAACAAACAGACTTCTTGTAAAAATCTTTTTATAGATCTTTTCAGTTACATATGCTTCGAGTTACAACATATAAAAGTTTCAACAATAAATTTATATTGTACAAAAAGATAGTATTCATACAATTTCAGCTTTAATGTTATAGGTTGTATCTATACCATGGGTTTGTTGGTAATGTAAATGTTATTAACATTGTGTAATAACAACGCTATATGTAGCAACATCATTTGGGTGTGTAATTTCAGCTTTAATCACCTAGATTATATCGATGGCGCGAGTTCATTAGTAGTGTTGATTTTATTGAAATTGTGTAATAATGACAGTGTTTAAAGGGAACCTGTCACCGGGATTTTGTGTATAGAGCTGAGGACATGGATTGCTAGATGGCCGCTAGCACATCTGCAATATCCAGTCCCCATAGCTCTGTGTGCTTTTATTGTGTAAAAAAAAACGATTTGAAACATATGCAAATTACCCTGAGTCCTGTATGTGAGATGAGTCAGGGACAGGACTCATCTCAGGTTAATTTGTATATGTATCAAATCGTTTTTTTTACACAATAAAAGCACAGAGAGCTATGGGGACTGGGTATTGTGGATGTGCTAGTGGCGATCTAGCAGCCCATGTCCTCAGCTCTATACACAAAATCCCGGTGACAGGTTCCCTTTAATAGAATAATTACAATTCTCAGGCATGTCCTGCTCATATAGTCAATTGCAGTGGTTATCCATGTATTTGTCGTATATGAAACATATCTTTTGGATTGCCATTATTGCAGGTATTGAAATTACTGTTAAACTGTAGTTATAATAAAATAACAAATAAAGTAGTAATAAAAATAAAATAGTAACAAATAAGTGTGCAGGTTTATCTCTCAAATATTCAAAGTTGAGAACTGTAAAAGGTGCTATCCATCCATCTGTTCCATCTATAGTGAAAGGAGGGATTTTTATCTTGGACTCGGGCAATTACTCTCTCAAATGAGCAAGTGTTATTGACTGTTTGCCAAACTTCTTGTATATGGGGGGGTATCTCTAGATTTCCAGTATCTTGCTATTACCAGTTTGGTGGCCATGACTATATGTGCTATTATGGATCTATGTTCATCTGGGAAACCATTTAGACCTATAAGAAGTAGTGCTAGTTGTGGGGGTATATTTATTTGTCACCCTAGAATGGAGTTTAGCAATGTCCTTGTATCGGACCAGAGAGGTTTAATTGCATCGCATTCTCATAGGATGTGTAGCAATGTACCTTTCCTTCCACACTGTCTCCAGCATCTATCTGTAGTGTTTGGAAAAATTAAATGAAGCTTGCTAGGTGTGTGATACCATCTTAGATAGGTTTTGATCAAGGCTTCTCTGTGGATGAGACAACCACTGAAGTATCTATAAGTATTTGAAAATAGGTCATGCCAGTCAGATAGATCAATTTCTAGTTGTAGGTCTTCCCTCCATTTCTCCATATATGAATTTGTGGACATGTTTTGTGTTTCTGCTAATTCACTATAGAATATTGAAATTCCTCTGGATTTCCTAAATAGCTTGGAGGTCAAGGTCATATTTTGTAATTTTTTCCTATCAGTAATTTTATGTTTGGTTATAAATTCTCTTATGTAAAAAATTTGTGAAAATCATATTTTTCCAATTTAAACATAGTTTTGAGATCTGTAAAGGAGGTGAGTGTCCCCCCTCCAAAAAAGTCCTGGAGGGTGGTAACACCCATGTCCTTCCATTTCATCAAGGAAACATTAGTGATATGATCTTGTAGGAACTCTATGGTGGAGTCAGATAAAGGGGAGTGTATCTTTCCCTTTCTTTGTTTGAGGACCCATTTCCATGTATCATCAGACAGTTTTATTACGTCTATTGGAGGAGAAGGCGGAGAAAAACCCTAGATATGTGCCAATAATGTAGATCTCATTGAGATTTGTCCGCATAGATTTCTTTCTATTTGGACCCATAGTTTGTTGGGGTTGTCAAACCACCAGTGTGACAGTTGGTCCAGTATCGCAGAATAATAGTAGTTTTGTATATGTGGGGCTCCCAGGCCTCCTTTTTTGTGGTGTCTGGTGATAGTTTTAGAGGGGATTCTGTTTTTTTTTAATCACTCCATATAAAGGATTTCAGTTTTGTGTTTACAGATGTAAAGTAGGTTTTTGGTATTTCAATTGGTAGTGATCTGAAGAGGTACAGTAATTTTGGCAAGAGCAGCATTTTGTATGCTGCTATCCTGCCCAACCAAGATATCATATTTTTTGAGAATTCAGCTGTATCTTTTGCAATTTCAGTGGCTATTTTAGGGAAGTTTGAAACAAAAATTTAGAGGAAGTGTACGTCACCTGAATGCCCAGATATGATATTTCTGATTGTTGCCAATCCAAATTGTAGTCTGATTGGAGCTTCCTTAGGAGAGTTGGATTCAGGCCTAGAGATAGAGCTTGTGATTTATCCTGGTTAATTTTATAGTAGGATATTTTACTGAAGGCAGAGGTGGTCTCAAAAAAGGCTTTTAGTGAGTGTTGGGGATTTGTAAGGGTTTGAATGTCATCTGCGAAGAGAGCTCATTTATATTCATTTTTACCCCCTTAATATCTTGGTTTAGCCTAATAACAGTAGCCAAGGGTTCCATAGACAACACGAAAAGTAGGGGAGAGAAAGGGCAGCCTTGGCGGGTGCCATTTAATATGTCAAAGTTGTCAGATAAGGAGCTGTTAACATATACATTTGCAGAGGGATTACTGTATAGTGCTTCAATACCTGAGTGAATGGTGCCCAGTATACCAAATTCTTCTAGTACTCTGAAAGCATAATTCCAGTTAATAAGGTCAAATGCTTTTTCTGCATCTATTGTTAAGAAGATGGCTGGGGTGGTTGTTCTCTCGCAGTATTGAAGCAAGGAAATAATTATTCTAGTGTTATCTGGGCCTTGTCTATCTTTTAAAAAGCCTACTTGGTCTTTTCCTATCAATTCAGGCAATATATTGTGAAACCCAGTGGCTAGTATTTTGACGTAGATCTTTATGTCTATGTTTAATAAGGATATTGGTCTATAGTTTTTGACCTCTGATTCATCCTTCCCTGGTTTAGGAATAGTTACAATCAATGCTCTTAACATATCTTTGGGGAATTTTCCTGTGATGAATGCTTGGTTGTAGATTCTGTGAAGGTATGGGAGTAATATTGGAGAGAACTTTTTGTAGTATTTGGTTGGGGGATGATAATATAGCTTTGGTTATTTCGCTAAGGGAGATCGGAAGGTTAAATTCTTTAAGGTGTTCTCTTTTTATTTTTGGAATTCTGAAATTTCTGAGTTAGTTAGGAGAGATGTTGAGTCAGAGGTCAGGTTATACAGCTTCTCATAATAATGTTTAAATGTATTTGCTATATCCCTGGGTGCAAGTTTGACTTGTTTAGTGATAGGATGGATAATTTTTCAAATTTTTGTCTTTTGTATTTTCGCTTTCAATTTTCTAGCAAGCAGTGCTTTAGTTTTAGTTTTCTTTACGGATTTTTCATAGTTGTGTAGGAGTAGGTTATACATATGAAACCTTGTTTTTTGTAGTTCTAGTGTTATGTGGTAAGATGTGTTTGTTTAAATTTGGGACTCTACATTTTTAATTTTCTTTAGAGTATTGTTTATATCCTTTTCCCTCAGTTTCTTGACAAAATAGCTTAGTGACATAAACAAACCCCTTATTTTAGCCTTATGAGCACTCCAAACAAAGAAAGGGTCTATGTCTGGAGTGTCATTTATTTTAAAGTATTTCTTGAGATCTGCCTCAATTAATTCTGCTAATTTAGTGTTAGATAGAATGTATGAGTTTACTCTCCATATATAGTCATTTACATGGTGTTGGGATATTGAGAGTGTTAGGTTAATTGGAGCATGGTCAGACCATACAATACTTCCCAATTTATGTTTCAGATACCGAATCTATTAATGGTCTCTCTATTAGGAAAAGTCTATACACTGAGTATGAATTGTGTCTATTGACAGGTGTGTATAGTCCCTTTTCTGTAGAGTGTTGTAGTCTCCATATGTCATGGAGGCCATACTGGTCTACTAGTTTCTGGAAGGCAGAATCTCTGTATCTGCCACTGTGTGTAGTATCCGGGGTAGAGTCTAAAACTGCATTAAAGTCCCCACCTATCAGAAGGTGACCATTTTTAATTGAATTGATTTTCTTGATTGTTTTCCTCAGAATTTAGGTTTGGCCTGAGTTGGGGGCATATATATTGGCTAATGTGAGAAGTTTATTTCTCACCTAGGGCTACAACTAATTATGAATCGTCCTCCAGAGTCAATATATTGGTCCTGGATTTCTACTGATTTAGAGTCCCGAAATGCTATCAATACTCCTCTTTTTTTTATTTATAAAGGTGGAGTATACTATTTTTGGGATTTTTTTTATGTTGAAGCTTAGGAGGATTATCTTTTGAGATATGTGTTTCCTGGGCAAGCAGGATGTCGCATTTTTGAGTCAAAGCTTCCTTCCACAATTGATTTCTTTTAAGTGGGGAGTTTAAGCCCCTGACATTAATTGACAATATATTTATAGCCATAGTGTGTTATTAGATAAAGCTGTGTACCATTTTACCTCTAGATCACCAACCAATTCAGTTTTAGGTTGGAGTACATCTTTCTTCTTATATAGTGGGATGGATTTGTGTAGATGGATGTAGTCAGACGTCTTTGAGTATTGAGGAATGCCTGCAATAAAATTAATTAGTGAAAAATCAAATAAAATAACAATAACATTAAACTTCAAAAGTAAGGTAATTAGCCAAGTATGGATCATGGCAAAACACAGTTGATGAGCCAGGGTCATCAGTGAAATAATGGGGTGGGTGATTCTGGCAAACATGAAATTTGCAATCTCAATATTATCTCAAGCTCCTTGTAGATAGATCATGTAATGTCTCTCGCTTTGGATGTGCTCATCTGCTCTTTGGAAGGATGTGGTCTCTCTGAACGTTGTCTATCTCGTGGATCTTTAGGGAGTCTGTTCTGGTTAGGAAGAGATTGATCAATCTGGATGTTCCATTTTTTAAGTATCTCCAGGGCAGTTTCTGGTGTTTTAAGTACATGCAGAGTGCCATCTTTAGTAGCTAGGATCTTAACTGGGAAGCCCCATCTGTAGCTGATGTTGTTAAGTCTCAGTGTCCTTGTGACCAAGGAGAAATCCTTTCTAGCTTTGATGGTAGCTGCTGAAAGGTCTGTTAATAGTTTTAGTCCAGTATATTGATCAGGTAATGTAGGCTCTTTTCTCATTTCTTTAAGCATCTGTTCCTTGACATGGAAAAATGTGAATCTAGCAAGTACATTTCTAGGAATATCTTTAGGTAGATTTGTTGGTTTTGTTACTCTATGTGCCCTATCTATACTCAATTCAAAGTCCTATACCTGTGGTATCAGTAATCTGGTCAGTTCTGTGATATATGGTATGAGAACAATTCCAGCATATAGAGTAACCCCTAAAATAACAATTTTATTGGTATACCTTAAAAGGGATCCCGTTTGGGTCCACTTGTTATAACGTAAATAATATATAAACAGAAAAGTGTATCCTATAATCACATCCAGTATACTTGGTAACCTGGGGTATGGGGATATTTGTCCCTATAGCTACCCCTATCCTATAACCTCATCATCAACTGAATGCAGAAAAAAAGAGAAAAGAAAAAACAACAATAACGTGGTACAGACATATACAAAAATACGATTAGTCAGGGTTGATTAGCGGACTCCTCCAGAGATATACAGTATATTCCGCATCCTATGGGGCAGAAAATGATCATACACCCAAGTCAGTTTGACGTTTATCATCCAGAAATGCATAAGTACAGAGATCAGTGCGGACTCACAGTTTAGATGGTAGGGAAGATCCCAGTAAGAGATTATTCCTGTTGTCCCCCCATCATGAAGTCCTAGTGAGACCCACACTAAAATCAAAAATCATAGTCACAAATAATACTCATGTTGAATAAAAGTTAAGTGGTCCAGAAACTTGTAGTTCTAATGACAAGGTGTATATAACTTACATGCTGGAGTCCTTCCCTGTGTTCATGTTCCCCCTGGTAGGCAGTTTATTCCTGATGCTGCAGCTGTATTTAAAGTGCTGCCACTTGGCGCCCTGTAGCCCCATTGGTAGTCTACCTGGCTTCCTGGTTAATGTCACTTCCTGTTGTTGGAACGCATATGCGTTCCACAGGGCGGATGTTCCTGTTATTCACAAGTCAGGTTAGCACAGTGAATGCTGCGTCATACTTCTGGTCTTTGGAACGCATATGCGTTCCACAGGGCGAATGTTCCGGTTATTGGCACAGCAGACTAGCACATTCGTTGCTGCACTGTCCTTCCAGTCTCTGGAACCCAAATGCGCCCCAAATCGCGGCCCCCGATCTCTGAGTCACTTCCTGGTTCCTGAATGTATCGTAATGTGATATATTATTGCGTTCCACGCGGTTATTAGCATCCCCACTTACAGCACAATGGCCAAATCAATTAATTGTATCCCATCTAAATAAGAAAACTTTATAGTGGGTTATATCGTACCTATGGTTATACAATAAACCGTAGGGAGTTTGCTTCATGAATATAAATCAGGGCATGCCTATCACAGGCATATGTTATGCTGCCTCATAGATCATGCCCAGGAAGAGATTTGCAAGGAGATAGGATATAGAAAAATCCTGTTGATGGAACAGACGCGGACACCATAATTATGGGACATGATTCATCTACCATATGGGTAATTATAGAAATGCCAAAGTGGTGCACCATAATAAAAGATCTCATAAACGTTGCAGCATCGTTATACTCAATCCTGATATATATATACTTTCACAAAAGAGATAACCGCAGTACGTGGTCAATCTCAGGACAGTAATAGTAAGGGTCCATTCACACGTCCGTTGTTTCTTTCCTGATCCGTTCCGTTTTTTGCGGAACAGATCTGGACCAGATCTGGACCCATTCATTTTCAATGGGTCCTGAAAAAAAATCAGAAATTGTGCTGTCCGATTATTTTCAGGACCCATTGAAAATGAATGGGTCCAGATCTGGTCCAGATCTGTTCCGCAAAAAACGGAACAGATCAGGAAAGAAACAACGGATGTGTGAATGGACCCTAAGAAGGTTGCAGCACACAGTTTTTCTTGTTGCTATTAAGTTTTAATTTCACATTTTTTTCTTTTCACATTTTTTTACATGGTTAAAGTTCCGGTGCAATATTCACAGCAATAAGAATAGAAGAAAAACGACCAGACGTTTCGGCCTTTCACGGCCTTCCTCAGTGGTCTAAATCTATAAAGATAATGTATATACGTATGAGTTATATAATATATGCATTGGTACCTTCGTTACATGAGGAAAAAAATGTTTAGGAAAAGTTTTCTAGTATATATAAATATATACACACACATACAATTGAACATAAGGGAAAAATATATACAAGGGATATAGTATAAAAACAATAGACAGCTCATTGTCATCTGTGAGTAAACATGATTTTATCAGCGATTATAGTTTAAGTCAATGAAGTTTAGTATGCTACTGTTGGTAAGTGGATTACTGAATGTGGTGCATTACAGTATCATAGTTGCACACATGGCGGTTCTGCACAATGTGGGACACATTTGCACTACTGTACAGGTATTTCATATAGAGGATCCATCAAGAAGGCAAAGGGTCTTGTGGAATATTTGTATATAACTATGGAGAGGTATATAAGGTTAGTGCGATGTGTCTATGGCTGGGCAGCCCCATGAGTGCATATAATTTAGTCTATAATCAAGAGATCATCCACTAATTGTTGTTGCTGGCGGCTGTCCCCCCATCCTACTGTTTAAGCATGTACAGGTCTCTTAGGAACATATAGGCAGCCAACAATATATCGAGTAACAAGCCAGTAGATATGCAGTAATTACCTTGGATGCTGTGTGTCAGGGGTTAAGCGCCGGATGCACTGTATGCGCGCCAGTTTAGCGCTTTTTAAAGTCGCGGGGAACGCCGCTGCGCTTTGAATCATGGGGCATGTCCGGTCATGTGATCTTGTTGGGGCGTGCGTGCGTTCCACTTGCGTGTCAAGCACGCAGATTGGCCGTTCACTAAGCTGCAGTGCGCATGCGTGAGCAGGGCGGAACTGTCCTGCGTTCCACCTGCGTGTCACTCGTGCGACTATATGGTAGTCAGGGGGAAGGAGTTTTATGTGATGTGACATCGTAATATATTGTGCGCTAGGTTTGCGCTAGACACCCTTGTGTGTCTAGATAGTGGGGCCATATATATTTTAATGTAGATCCTGGGTGAAATTAATGACAGGGGATGAATTGGCACACTGGAATAAACGGCAAAGCACAACATATAATACCAGAGCATACTTTTGTCGAACTTGATTCAAGATAGAGAACTATTGGTATATAGTAAATCTATAATGTCCCTAACGTAATGGATAATTGGTGGGGTGGATAACGGGAAAGGAGGATAGGGAAGAGCTGAGGAGGGGGAAGGAGGGGGAGGGAGGTGGCGAGGGAAGAGGGAAAATAGGGGTAGGGGAAAAACAACTGAGTGAATATAAGAAACACACAGAATTGAACAAGCGACAAAAATTCGTACGCGACGAGGAGGATTATCGCCTTGACAACGTCTATCGATGGAAAAGGAATCCCCAGCACAATCCGTGGAATAACAGATACCAACAGTATACCGGTTCATCATCCGACAGTGATCGATCGGGAAACTACAAACATCCAGCTCGTTTTTTTAGGCAACCGACGGAGAGGACGGGGACCAGGACCAGGCGCACCAGGAGAGGCGGGAGGAGACGGTCAAGGAAGCCAAGTACAGACCAGATCGCAGGTAAGGAGAACAACTTAGTTGTAAATATCTCCTCTACCAATCTTTCCCCCGCACAGACTCACATACTCCAAAAGGGACTATCCTTCTGCCCAACACCAAGCCTGAGCACATTCACCCTGGAACAAGAACTCCAGAGGTTCTACCGAACTTTAAGACTGAAGGCACATTTTAGCGAGGCGGAACCCGGACCATCCAATACCACAGAATCACCAGGGGCATTATCCCTGGAGACATTAGGCCTTAGAAATAAAAGCTCATTTATGCCACCACGCAACAAACACCCGATAGAAACATACATTTCCTTTGCCCAAAAATCCATACAAGAAATCATAAAAGACCACAAACAAGGTCGTTATAAACATACAAACAATTTGACGGCAGAAGAAAAGATGGCCCTAGATTTGCTACAAACACAAAGCGACATTATAATCAAACCAGCCGATAAAGGTGGTGCCCTTGTGGTGATGGACAAGATTAAATACATGTGAGAAATAAGAAGACAACTAGATGATGAAACAACATATGAAATCTTAAGACAGAATCCGACATCACAAATCCAGGAGTTGATCTCCAATATTCTAAGCACATATAATAATCTAGAGATAATTGATTTCAAGACCGTAACGTTCCTCACCAAACAAGATCCCATCATACCAGTATTTTACACCTTACCCAAAATTCACAAAAATTTACAAGATCCCCCAGGACGCCCCATTGTTGCCTCCACAGATTCCATATTCTCCCCGTTGGCCATTTACCTAGAAAAAATTCTCACTCCTCTGATTAAAACATCTAGATCGTTTCTTCTTGACACAACAGACTTCATCTCCAAATTACAACAGATAGATAAACCACCTGATTGCACACTAATCACTCTAGACGTGAACAGCTTGTACACATCAATCGAACACGAAAAGGGAATTCAAGCCACAGCCAGATTATTATGTAATCATTCAAATCTGGAAATAATACAACAGAAATTCTGTATAGAACTATTAACAACTATACTGACCAAAAACGACTTCATGTTCGGGGACACATATTACGGTCAGAAAAAAGGTACCGCCATGGGATCAAATGTGGCCCCACCATATGCAAATGCCTACATGATATCCTTTGAGGAAGATCACGTATATACCCATCCTTTGTTCAATCAATTTTCAATCACGTGGCTACGATTCATCGATGATATTTTTTGCATATGGGGGGGCCCCACAACCACTATTGACAAATTCGTTCAGGACCTCAATTCTGTCTATCCAGAATTATGCTTCACCATACAGTCAAGCAAAGAAAAAATAAGCTTCCTAGACACAATAGTCAAACTTGACCTAGCAGGCAACATAACATTGGATCTATACAATAAACCCACCGACCGTAACAGTCTTCTTCACTATAACAGCTGCCACCCTAGGGCCACCAAAAACTCTCTGCTGAAATCTCAGTTTATAAGAGTCAACCGTATTGTTACCGACACTGATGTGAGAGAAACCAGATTGAAGGAGATGACAGAGAAATTCCAGACAAGAGGTTACCCACAAACACTCCTTAATTCCACATTAAATAACATTACTGAAAAAGTCCAACCGCGTCAAAAGGAACTCAAAAGGCTAGCCTGCGTTACAACATACCACCCCTTGATACCTAAAATCCACCAGGCGTTGAGAAAACACTGGCCATTACTCATAAAAGCATACCCTAACATTCCAGAATTTAGCAAACCTCCAATCACGTGCTATAAGAGACCCCACAATGTCAAAGACAAATTGGTCAAGGCGGACATAGGTAGCCTTACCAAGCTACCAAAACAAACTTTCCTAAGGAGTCAACGACAAGGGACATTTCCTTGTTTACATTGCGCACAATGTTCAAGCGTCACTAGAGGCGAACACGTCACCCACCCAAGAACTGGACGACCATACCAGATTACAGGATTTTTTACATGTGATTCTAGTTTTGTAGTTTATGTACTGAAATGCCCATGCGGACTGGCGTATGTGGGCGAGACAACTCAACATGTGCGCGACCGTGTAAGTAAACACAAATCCACAATTAGACTCGGACACACCCTGCTACCCGCCCCATACCATTTTAACGAGAAAAACCATCGGGTATCCCAATTACAGTTCCAGATATTAGAACAAGTCGACTTTCCGAGACGCGGCGGAAACCGGATCCTACATTTAAAACAAAGAGAAGCGTATTGGATCCACACACTCGGGACTCTCTCACCACATGGTCTCAATCGAGAATGTGATTTTTCTATTAATGTCTAATGTATCGGGTAAATTACAACTTCTATGTGTGATTAACAAACTCTTATTTTCCCTTACAGACCCGTTGATATTACGACCTGCAAGGGTGAGATAACCAAACCCCCTCCCCCCCCCCTTTTTCCCCTACCCCTATTTTCCCTCTTCCCTCCCCACCTCCCTCCCCCTCCTTCCCCCTCCTCAGCTCTTCCCTATCCTCCTTTCCCGTTATCCACCCCACCAATTATCCATTACGTTAGGGACATTATAGATTTACTATATACCAATAGTTCTCTATCTTGAATCAAGTTCGACAAAAGTATGCTCTGGTATTATATGTGGTGCTTTGCCGTTTATTCCAGTGTGCCAATTCATCCCCTGTCATTAATTTCGCCCAGGATCTACATTAAAATATATATGGCCCCACTATCTAGACACACAAGGGTGTCTAGCGCAACCCTAGCGCACAATATATTACGATGTCACATCACATAAAACGCAGGTGGAACGCAGGACAGTTCCGCCCTGCTCACGCATGCGCACTGCAGCTTAGTGAACGGCCAATCTGCGTGCTTGACACGCAAGTGGAACGCACGCACGTCCCAACAAGATCACATGACCGGACATGATTCAGAGCGCAGCGGCGTTCCCCGCGACTTTAAAAAGCACTAAACTGGCGCGCATACAGTGCATCCGGCGCTTAACCCCTGACACACAGCATCCAAGGTAATTACTGCATATCTACTGGCTTGTTACTCGATATATTGTTGGCTGCCTATATGTTCCTAAGAGACCTGTACATGCTTAACCAGTAGGATGGGGGGACAGCCGCCAGCAACAACAATTAGTGGATGATCTCTTGATTATAGACTAAATTATATGCACTCATGGGGCTGCCCAGCCATAGACACATCGCACTAACCTTATATACCTCTCCATAGTTATATACAAATATTCCACAAGACCCTTTGCCTTCTTGATGGATCCTCTATATGAAATACCTGTACAGTAGTGCAAATGTGTCCCACATTGGGCAGAACTGCCATGTGTGCAACTATGATACTGTAATGCACCACATTCAGTAATCCACTTACCAACAGTAGCATACTAAACTTCATTGACTTAAACTATAATCGCTGATAAAATCATGTTTACTCACAGATGACAATGAGCTGTCTATTGTTTTTATACTATATCCCTTGTATATATTTTTCCCTTATGTTCAATTGTATGTGTGTGTATATATTTATATATACTAGAAAACTTTTCCTAAACATTTTTTTCCTCATGTAACAAAGGTACCAATGCATATATTATATAACTCATACGTATATACATTATCTTTATAGATTTAGACCACTGAGGAAGGCCGTGAAAGGCCGAAACGTCTGGTCGTTTTTCTTCTATTCTTATTGCTGTGAATATTGCACCGGAACTTTAACCATGTAAAAAAATGTGAAAAGAAAAAAATGTGAAATTAAAACTTAATAGCAACAAGAAAAACTGTGTGCTGCAACCTTCTTAGGGTCCATTCACACATCCGTTGTTTCTTTCCTGATCTGTTCCGTTTTTTGCGGAACAGATCTGGACCAGATCTGGACCCATTCATTTTCAATGGGTCCTGAAAATAATCGGACAGCACAATTTCTGATTTTTTTTCAGGACCTATTGAAAATGAATGGGTCCAGATCTGGTCCAGATTTGTTCCGCAAAAAACGGAACGGATCAGGAAAGAAACAACGGACGTGTGAATGGACCCTTACTATTACTGTCCTGAGATTGACCACGTACTGCGGTTATCTCTTTTGTGAAAGTATATACGGTATATATCAGGATTGAGTATAACGATGCTGCAACGTTTATGAGATCTTTTATTATGGTGCACCACTTTGGCATTTCTATAATTACCCATATGGTAGATGAATCATGTCCCATAATTATGGTGTCCGCGTCTGTTCCATCAACAGGATTTTTCTATATCCTATCTCCTTGCAAATCTCTTCCTGGGCATGATCTATGAGGCAGTATAACACATGCCTGTGATAGGCATGCCCTGATTTATATTCATGAAGCAAACTCCCTACGGTTTATTGTATAACCATAGGTACGATATAACCCACTATAAAGTTTTCTTATTTAGATGGGATACAATTAATTGATTTGGCCATGGTGCTATAAGTGGGGATGCTAATAACCGTGTGGAACGCAATAATAGATCACATTACGATACATTCAGGAACCAGGAAGTGACTCAGAGATCGGGGGCCGCGATTTGGGGCGCATTTGGGTTCCAGAGACTGGAAGGACAGCGCAGCAACGAATGTGCTAGTCTGCTGTGCCAATAACCGGAACATTCGCCCTGTGTTCCAAAGACCGGAAGTATGACGCAGCTTTCACTGTGCTACCCTGGCTTGTGAATAACCGGAACATCCGCCCTGTGGGACGCATGTGCGTTCCAACAACAGGAAGTGACATTAACCAGGAAGCCAGGTAGACTACCAATGGGGCTACAGAGCGCCAAGCGGCAGCACTTTAAATACAGCTGCAGCATCAGGAATAAACTGCCTACCAGAGGGAACATGAACACAGGGAAGGACTCCAGCATGTAAGTTATATACACCTTGTCATTAGAACTACAAGTTTCTGGACCACTTAACTTTTATTCAACATGAGTATTATTTGTGACTATGATTTTTGATTTTAGTGTGGGTCTCACTAGGACTTCATGATGGGGGGACAATAGGAATAATCTCTTACTGGGATCTTCCCTACCATCTAAACTGTGAGTCCGCACTGATCTCTGTACTTATGCATTTCTGGATGATAAACGTCAAACTGACTTGGGTGTATGATCATTTTCTGCCCCATAGGATGCGGAATATACTGTCTATCTCTGGAGGAGTCCGCTAATCAACCCTGACTAATCGTATTTTTGTATATGTCTGTACCACGTTATTGTTGTTTTTTCTTTTCTCTTTTTTTCTGCATTCAGTTGATATATATGTATATCTATGAATGATTTATAGCCTCACCTCATATTTTGGTAAACTAGGAAACATCCCTGATGTACCCCCATAGGGACCTGTGAGGGGTAGGAGTCTAGGTACGTGGACAGGGGGCCTCCACCACTAGGAGCCCTCCCTGGGCTGAGGTTATAGGATAGGGGTAGCTATAGGGACAAATATCCCCATACCCCAGGTTACCAAGTATACTGGATGTGATTATAGGATACACTTTTCTGTTTATATATTATTTACGTTATAACAAGTGGACCCAAACGGGATCCCTTTTAAGGTATACCAATAAAATTGTTATTTTAGGGGTTACTCTATATGCTGGAATTGTTAACAACTATTTACCCCACTATATATTTATGTATATTGACATTGGAAATTGATATATGGTATGAGAGCATTATTTGTGACAGTCTCTGGGATGCCTCTGAATTTGATGCTAATCCTCCTGCTTCTATCCTCTAGGTCAATGATCTTGGCCTGCAGGGTTTCAATTTGATCTTCCATAGCATTATAGCGGTCTATAACTTCGTTTGGGGAAACTGCAAATTCGCCCATTTTGTTCTCTATATGGGATACTCTGTCGCCTATAGCATCAATGGCTTGTTGAAATGGCTTAATGGATTGTTTAAAGTCTGCGTTTATTGAACTGCACAGTGCAAGTAGCATATCTTTAATCAAGTTGGGAGACAGTTCTTTGTCTCTCGCTTGGAAATCAGTAAAATTACCAAATGCATCATTATGCGATTGTTCTGTATTCACTGTGCCCTGTGATGGATCGTGTGAGAATTTATTATTTTGCTTTAGAGGACTTGCTGTTGGCGTATCATCCTCCTGGTGTTCAGGACTCCGAATGTTCTCAAATCTGTACTCAGTAGATATGAGTTTTGTTAATGGTTGGGGATGCAATTTATTTTTCAGTGCTTTTGCGCTTTTCCCCACCATTTTAATCGCTCTCTCAGGCAAGTTATTTAATGTCTCATGTTCGCAGGCGAGCTGTTCTTAATAAATGTTTGCTGGTCTCCCCTTCTTCACCGGAGTGTTAGGGGGTTTATGGCGATTCTTTTCTCCCGATTTGATCGGAGTGCTCGGTACCGCTTCTTTGTCTGACATGCAGGAAGGCTGGTAGCTGGAGCATGAGGAAGCGTCTGAGAGCGCTCCGGCGCCATCTTGGTTTGCATACATGTGTGCAGAAAGTGCAAAATCCGGTTTGAGCGTTCAGAATCTTTCAGTCTTCTAGACCTAGATTGTCTGTTTCTTTGTGGTCCAAAAAAGGTGGTCATTGTGAGGTTTAGTCGGGTGGAAGTTGCTTTTGGAACTATATTGCAGAGGAGCCTCTGCTTCACACGGCCATCTCAGTCAGCAGCCAAGCCACGTCCCCAACATACAGACTTCTGAAACAAGACCCGACAGAAACATTCCACAAACAACTGGTGAAACTCTGTAACAAGGGCTACGATAAAGAGATCCTCTTGGAATGAGAATGAAGATTCATAATAAACACCCAAAAATGTTTACCTGTCTTCTATTGTTTGCCAAAAGTCCATAAAGACCAAAAAAATCCCCCCCCGACGACCTATAATATCCGGTATAGGCTCTATCTCCACCAATCTATCTCAATACATTGACAGAATCCTACAGCCGATAGTAACACAAACCCCTTCGTACATTAAAGACACCACTGAAATTATAGCGGTCCTAGAAAAACGTACTATTGAAGAGAATTGGACTATAAGCACCATGGATGTGAACTTATTATACACTATAATAGAACACCAACAAGGCCTGGATGCCCTAAAAAAAAAAATAACTTCAAATAACACCCTGAAAAAAGACCAAATTGATTTCATTCTAGAAGGAGTATCATACATTTCGACCCGCAACTATTTCACATTCGACTCAAAATTCTAGCTACAAAAAAAAAGGCACAGTCATGGGAACCAGATTTGCCCCCAGTTATGCCAATATCTTTATGGCCCAGTGGGAGAGTGAGGTCATCGGGCCTAGACTGGGGACAAGTCTGGTGCTATGGAAAAGATATATCGACGATATTATATTCATTTGGCGAGAAACAGCGGACAACCTTGACAATTTCATGAGGGAAATACATTTAAATGATAGGAACCTTCGGTTCGACACAACCATTAGCAAAACACAAGAATTTTTAGACATATCAATCAATATAATCAATCAAAAAATATGTAAGACATATCACAAGCCAGTTATGAAAAACAGCTTCATTCCATATACGAGTTGCCACCTTCCTAGATGGCTTCTCAATATACCCACAAGCCAATTCAGACGAATCAAACGCAACTGTACTAATAACGACCAATTTGAATTAGAAGCATACAAGCTCAACCAAGAATTCCTAACTAAGGCATACCCAATGGACTCAATAAAGAACTCACTCAACAAAGTTAGGGCCATGAATAGAACAGATTTTTTCACACCAACAGACAAAACACCAAAACAGGAAGATAATTTCCGTATAATCCTACCCTTTCATGCCCAATATAAGAAAGCGGAACAAATAATAAACAAACACTGGCCACACCTCTTGAAAGATAAGATTATAGGACCCATCCTCACTGAGAAACCGCGAATTACATACACCAAAGCCGTGAACTTAGGCCTTAAAATAGCACCAACTATTAAGACCAAAAGCACTCCACCCACATCCAATTGGCTGTCATTTAAAGGTTTCCACAGGTGTGGCAAGTGCAATAACTGCAAGACAACCACTTTCCCCAAAAAAACAACAGACATCAAATCTTTACAAAACTCCTACACATTCCAAATTAAAGATGGTCTAACCTGTGACTCAACGGATGTCATTTACATCCTGGAATGCCCATGTAACAAACAGTATGTTGGACGCACCAAGCGTACCCTTAAGAAAAAAGTCTCGGAGCACATGACGAACATAAAAAAGGGTTTCAAACTTTTTCAAACTACATTCAGTCTCCAAGCATTACAAGGATCACAATAGTGACCCCTCCACTCTTAGATTTACAGCAATAGAGAAGGTTAGGAGACACTGGAGAGGAGGCGACCATATTAGTAATATGTCTAGAATGGAATCAAGAGGAATCTACGAATTCGACACCCTCACCCCAGCAGGACTGAATGCAGACATTGAACTATTCAGTTTTCTATAACTTTACTGATTCCCTGGGTGGCTGTCCGCCTGGGACGGGATGTCTAGGTGCTCTTACCAGCACCTCGACATCATCTCCTGAATGGGCCGCTAGCCATGCTACCTACAATCAAATACTACATACTAACGACAAACATAAAAGATTGCTTAACCAAAAACCTTTATACAATAAAAAAAATTCCAATAAATTTCACAACAGAATTTTTTTTTCTACAACATATATTCTCTTACCATTAATAATTCTCTATGACAACAATTTACCACAGGAATTGACCACAAGAACCCTCAATAACACTTACCTACACATCCATCCGGGTCATTCCTCTGGGAAGACACGCTTGAATCAAATATGATGCCTAAAATCTGAGAAAATAGGTATACCGATAAAGATTCTAAAATTGTTCACAGGCACACACAATATATAGAATAGGTAGAACATCCCAAGAAATACCCCATACTCTCCATCACGCGTTCCCATTCAGGGGCTTCTACGTTATGTATTTTTTATACACTTGTCTATATACATAACATTCTCCATAAATCCCTTTTTATATTTTGCATACCAATATCTCTGTCACCCTCACCCCAAGATCCCTCATGCACACATACATGTGCACAATAAATACACACATATAAAAATCACTACAAAAATCCCCAAAATTTGGGAAACATTCCCAAATAAAACTCAACAAAACCGCACCCTAGCCCCCACACGATGTCGATAGGTGTGTGTACACACACGAATATGTGAAGTAATACCCTCACATATTGAAAGACAGTTTCCATGAAAAGAACGCATTAAAACCGCACTCTGAACCAACTCCTTATCCCAGCGTACGATCACAAGTCTAATCACATCCAAAAATCACATGACCGCGCCTTGAACACACCCCATTCTGATGCATATGATCTAATCACCTGACCAGAACACACCCCCTTCTGATGCACATGATCCAATCACCTGACCAGAACACTACACTGACATCATAATGACAATTCAAAAAAAACACCTATCTTTTCACAACATAGGTTTGCTCAAGGGACTTTGTCCCCATGACGCACTATGGAGCATTGCCGCAACACCATTATGGAATATCGCTTAAACACCAATTAAATCCAACAGCTGGGATATCATAACCATGCCCCCTTCCTTCCGTCATCAGGAACGCCCCCACTCTCCCATTATATGCCGAGAAAATTCACTATGCTGCAGGCCACTGAAGAAGAAACATCCTGTTTTGAAACGCATCTGGTTCCCCTGCAGCAGTGTAAGAGGCAGCCCTGAATCAACCAGCAGCATTTCCACACTTATATCTATGCAGACTGTCATGTTTCCCTCCGGTCACCAGAGGACACTGTGACTGAACAGGAACCTGAGGTGTTCTGGCCAGAGGCTAAGAAAGAGTTAAGAAGTTTTTCCTGGGCTGTTCGAGAAGTTGCTGGGGGCCTTGCTGAGATAACAGGGAGAGATGGACTGCTGAGAGATAACAGTAAAAGACTGTAGCAGCAGGAGGCTATATTAGCTGAGATTTCCCTGACAGCTGTGGAGCTGCACACAGAGGACTTCACTGTGTGTTCCAGAGGAGTGGGACCATGTGTAGAGACCAGTACAAGCCGGATCCTTCTTGCCAGAGCTGAAACTAGGCGGAGATCTGCATCTGTTGTGACCAGAGAGAGAAAGACAGCCAAGCAAGCGACCGGACCTGGATCCAGACTGCATCTTATTGTACCCAGGAGAATCTTCAGAACTGTGAGTAGTCAGTGCGCTGTAGAAGCGTCCCCTGGGTAGCAGGGCTAGATAGGAAATTGGTAGTGAGAGTAGCTTGCAAGCTGACTGCTTACTGTTTAGCTCATTCTGTGTATATACAAAACTCCATTGCAATTGTTGTTGATTTATGTTTACCTGTTACCATTCCTGTCTTTGACCCATTGTGCCTCTGGTGCGGTGGTACTGTATTGTTACTCAGGTTTTCCGGCAGTTTCATTTTGCTCCTTAATAAAGCCGGTTTTTGCTTCAGTCCTCTTGTCCGCTGTACTGTACTTGAATCCTGCTTTGCGGTCTCTCCCTCCTCTGACCGCTACAAGTGGCGCTGCGAGCAGGGTACAGTCACAGAGATGGAGGCGGCTGAAGGCAATGTACATAATGCTAATGTAAGCCCCTCAGACAATGGTGGAACATCTGCAAGGGCCCTCCCTATTGGCACGTTGTTTAACTTGCTACCTAAATTTGATGGCCAGAACATGTCACTGTCGGACTGGGTGTCAAGATTACAGAGTGCTGCTAGGATTTACAATGTCAGCCCACAACTACAAGTAGAAATTGCTTTGGCCGCTCTAGAGGGTGAGGCTCGACAAAATGTCCTACTACAACCAGAAGCCATGCGCAATACATTAAAAGAGATTCCTGGAAGAAATATATACGGTGAAACAGCCAGTGCAGGGCACCTCAGGGCGAAATTCTTTTACCGAATTCAGCAGGAAGGTGAAGGTGTCTCGCAGTATGCAATGGCGCTACAGGAAGTGTTGGCCGAGGTGCAGAAAAAAGAGACGGATGAGTAACCGCCATGGGAACTGCAGATTGTATCCTGCGGAAACAATTCATTCTGGGACTCTACAGCACTTTCCTGAAACAGGCCCTGCAGGAACGAGTTAGGGTGGACTCTACACTAACCTTTAGACAAATATTAGCAGAGGCAGTGGCACAGAGCAAAGAAGAAAGTTATGTGTCTGGAGTGATACGGACCCAGACCGTCACCTCCCCCGGGGTTTCAAAGAGCGAAGAGGTCCTGGTCAGAGTAGTACAAGACTTAAAGAGCTCTCTGAGTGCTATGCACGAAAAGTTACCACACCTGGAAAAACGGATGGAGTCACACTATACCCCTAAAACTGCCTACCCGGCCCGACAATAAATTTATCATTGGACATTATGCCAGAGAGTGTCGGAGTGATGTGGCTAGACGCCCAGAGCCACCGTTAAACTTCCTACCCCCGCAGTAGTGGGGCGTACTGCGGGGGAGTTGGAGAGCCAAGATACCCAGTATAGCTCCGAGCAGCTGGTCGCAGGGTGTCCCACCATTCGAGCTGAATTTGAAGGCATTCCGGTCGACTGCTTAGTGGATACCGGGTCACAAGTAACGACTATGCCTGAGTCACTCTTCTACCGTTACTTCCAAGCGCTGGCCAAGCCAGAGCGAGAGAGACGCTGGTCCGGGTTACAGCGGCAAATCAACAACAGATCCCTGTCACAGGAGTCGTGTGGATGAATGTACGGCTATGTGGGCAAGAAGTGGGACGGAAAGGTATCCTGTTGGTCCCTGAGACGTTCAAAGAAGATATGCCTGTGATAATGGGCATGAACATTCTGCGAGAATTAGATCAGATAATGTTCACCAAACGGGGGCCAGGCTATTGGAAGCAAGCCACTCCGCACAAACCTACTCAGAAAGCATTTCAACGGCTGATCCAATTCTGTGGGACACAGAAAAGTGTCCCAGCACACCAGTCTGTAGGAACGATCCGAGCGCCAGGAAAGGCTACCCTCACCATCCCCCCTGGACGGGAGACCATGTTGACGTTACCCGTGGAAACCTTCCGCAATATTGAAGGTATGGAGGTGTTCATCCAACTCACGGCCCTAGGAGAGTTGGGTCAGGATGTCCTGGTGGCCCGAACACTGGGAGTGGTCCAGAATGGATGAGTACCCATATGAGCTGTGAATATAGGACATCAAGAAGTTTCCTTGACGGCAGGTGTGGAACTGGCTCGTGTGTAACTACATCGGGGAGAAGTATTGAGTCAGAGAGAAGTGACTCTAGCTTTGGTAGGTGATGCTGTTTGGGCCCTGGCAGTTACTGCCAGTGTAGAAGATATGCCGACCCCAGAATGGAATGGGAGAACCATCTTGGATCAAATGGAAATAGATGTGAAGGCCCTCAGTTCAGACCAACAGCAAGCAGTTGAAAACATGCTGCGGAAGAATCAGGCTGCATTCGCCCGTCACGCCGATGACTTTGGCTGCTTGGATGCTATCACAAATGAGATACCGATGGGGGACACTCCTCCAATTCGGGAAAGATATCAGCAGATTCCGCCCAAGTTGTACCAGGAAGTGAAAACGTTGTTAAAACAGATGATAGATTCTGGAGTGGTGCGGGGTAGCCAGAGCCCTTGGCCAGCCCCAGTGGTGCTTGTTAAAAATAAGGATGGCACTAATCGGTTTTGTGTGGATTACCGGCGGTTGAATGCATGCACCGCGCGAGACTCATATCCTCTGCCATGTATAGAGGAGTCTCTGACTGCTCTAGGACGAGCCAAAGACTTCTCTACCTTGGACCTGGCGAGCGGGTACTGGCAGGTACCAGTGGCTGAGCAAGACAAGGCAAAGACAGCGTTCATACTCCCCATGGGACTATTCAAATTCAACAGGATGCCATTTGGGCTGACTAATGCCCCGGAACCTTCCACTGGCTGATGGCGAGATGCCTGGGAGACCTGAATTTTGAAGCTACTCTGATATACCTGGACGATATCATCGTATACTCTACTTTTCAAGAACACCTGAATCGGCTAGGGCAGGTACTCGAGCGACTGCGATCCCATGGCCTGAAGGTAAAGTCAAAGAAGTGTCATCTCTTCAAGAGGGAGATCGAGTACTTGGGCCATTGGGTGTCTCAAGACGGAGTGTTGCCGTCTCAAGACAAAGTGGCTGCAATACGACAATGGCTAGTGCCCAGAACGCTGCAGGAGTTGAAGGCCTTCCTTCGACTGACCGGGTACTACCGGCGGTTCATCAAAGACTATGCCAAGATAGCGGGCCCTCTGAATGAGATGATGAGATGTTGAGAGAAACGGCTAGGCAACCCAAGGGCCAAAATATTCCCTGGGGGCAGAAGCAGGAAGAGGCCTTCCAGGCCCTGAAAGAAGCTCTGACATCAGTCCCCATATTGGCTTATGCCGACTTTGATAAACCATTTCTCTTATCTACTGATGGCAGTCTCTACGGACTCGGGGCAGTCCTGTCGCAGGTACAAGATGGATATGAGAGGGTGATCACCTACGCCAGTAGATCCTTGCGAGAGACAGAGCGAAACCCCCACAACTACAGTTCCTTCCAGCTAGAACTCCTTGCCCTGGTGTGGGCCATGACGGAGAAGTTTGCAGGATATTTGACAGGAGCTAAGTTCTTTGTACGGACTGATAACAATTCACTGGCCCATCTGGACACTGCCAAGTTGGGAGCCCTGGAGCAACGCTGGGCAGCTCACCTTGCAAAATATGACTCAATTTGCTACCGTTCCGCTACGGAGAACACTAATGCCGATGGCCTGTCGAGGGTTACTTTTGAGACCCCAATAGGGGATATCAATGAACAAAAAGAAGAAGATGAAACTCTGAAGATGAAGTTCGTTCTGCCCACAGTTGCGGCCCAGACAAGTGGGGAGGCCTGTAAGCTACCCAAGGCATTGAGGAGGACTAATGAGGACTGGGTCAACTACAGGATGAAGATGTTGGACTGCGGCAGATAAAAAGCTGGGTAACCCAGCAAAGGAAGCCCAACAAAGAAGTAAGGGCTGACCTGGATGCCGAGATGAAGTCTGTTCTACATCAATGGGACAGACTGGAAATGCACAGAGCTGTTCTGTACCGCAAGTGGCAAGAGCCCAATGACCTAGAGGCGAGGTGGCAAGTAGTCATTCCCGGAAGCATGGCATGTGAGATAGCCAAAGAAGCCCATGAATTTGGAGCTCACTTCGGGCCCGCCAAGACTTACCAGTGGCTGCAGCGTTATGTGTATTGTCCGCGACTGGAGGCCGTGGTGGAGGAAGTTAGCCGACAGTGTTAAGTGTGTGAACTCACTAAAAGCACAGAACAGAGGGTACCCCTGCAGTCCATACAGACCAAAGAACCGCTGGAATTGATGATGATAGTCTACCTCCTTGTGGGACAATCATCAAGAGGCCCACAGTACTGCCTGGTCATGGTTGACCACTTCTACAAATTTGCGGTAGTCTCCCCAACTTGGGATCAGACGGCTGAGTCCGCAGCACGCGCTATCTGTCAGGATTTCATCCGGGTCTACAGGTGTCCCAAGCGGATTCACTCAGATCAAGGGGCGTGCTTTCAAGGGAAAGTAATGGAGGAGCTACATTGACTGTATGGTATTGAAAAATCCAGAACGACCCCCTATCATCCCCAAGGGAATGGGGCCTGTGAGCGCTTCAACTGGACACTGCTACAAATGCTGAGAACGCTAGAGGAAGACAAGAGGGCACACTGGCCTGATTACCTGCTGGAACTAGTCTGGGCCTACAATAATCGGGTCCATACCACCACCGGTTACACCCCGTATATGTTACTGTTTGGGAGAGCTAGTAGAGAAATCGTTGAATTGAACCTGGAAGAGCCAGAAGACCTAATGGGGCGATCAACCACCTCATGGGTGAAAGAACACCGTCAGCGACTCCAGACCATCAGCTGTTTGGCAGGCCAGCGGTTACAGGAGAGAACTCATACGGACCGTCCTCCAGTCCAGGAGGTGCCACTGCAGCCTGGAGACCGAGTCCTGGTATGAGAGAAACGCCCCAGAGGCAAATTGAGTGAGCATTGGGAAGTACAGCCATACAAAGTGATCAAGAGAGTGTACCCTAATGGTCCAGTTTACGAAGTGCAAGTTGAAAATGAGGAGTTTGCTTCGCAGACTTTACATAGGAATATGCTACAGCCATGCCAGTCCGCAGATCCTCCACCTATTCAGAGGACACCTTCTCCTCCTGCCCCATACCCAGAATGTGTTATCTCAGATGAAAAACGAATGTGAAGACTGGTGGACCGTTCCTGACACTGCGGAAGGTCCCCGGGCCGTAGGTGATGAGGCTCCTGCTACAGAACCACTACCATCTCGCAGTGAGGAGGAACCCGCGAACACACCCAGATCTCCTTCTGTAATGGAAGAGCCCAGGTTAACTACTCCCAGTGGAGAAAGTCAGGTCCTAGCAGATAGTCAAGACCTCCGGAGATCCAGTAGGTCTACTGCAGGGGTTCCACAAAACAGGTATGCTGCTGATGAATTAATTTGGTCTGCCTGTAGGTATTGTGGACAATGTTGTACTGGCGTCTAAAGGTTTCATTAACCCCTTTGTTTTCCATGGACTATATAGCGAGGCCGAGGACGGCCACCTTTTAGTGTGAAGGCATGTAAGAGGCAGCCCTGAATCAACCAGCAGCATTTCCACACTTATATCTATGCAGACTGTCATGTTTCCCTCCGGCCACCAGAGGCCACTATGACTAAAAAGGAACCTGAGTTGTGCTGGCCAGAGGCTAAGAAAGAGTTGAGAAGTTTTTCCCGGGCTGTTTGAGAAGTTGCTGGGGGCTTTGCTGAGATAACAGGGAGAGATGGACTGCTGAGAGATAACAGTAAAAGACTGTAGCAGCAGGAGTCTAAATTAGCTGAGATTTCCCTGACAGCTGTGGAGCTGCACACAGAGGACTTCACTGTGTGTTCCAGAGGAGTGGGACCGTGTGTAGAGACCAGTACAAGCCGGATCCTTCCTGCCAGAGCCGAAACTAGGTGGAGATCTGCATCTGTTGTGACCAGAGAGAGAAAGACAGCCAAGCAAGCGACCGGACCTGGATCCAGACTGCAACCTGTTGTACCCAGGAGACTCTTCAGAACTGTGAGTGGCACCAGTGTTTTCCTGTGATAGGTTATAGAGTCAGGGACTTAGTCAGTGCGCTGTAGAAGCTTCCCCTGGGTAGCAGGGCTAGATAGGAAATTGGTAGTGAGAGTAGCTTGCAAGCTGACTGCTTACTGTTTAGCTCATTCTGTGTATATACAAAACTCCATTGCCATTGTTGTTGATTTATGTTCACCTGTTTATACCATTCCTGTCTTTGACCCATTGTGCCTCTGGGGCGGTGGTACTGTATTGTTACTCAGGTTTTCCGGTAGTTTCATTTTGCTCCTTAATAAAGCCGTTTTTTGCTTCAGTCTCCTTGTCCGCTGTACTGTACTTAAATTCTGCTTTGCAGTCTCTCCCTCTTCTGACCGCTACAGCCGCACAAGGATTATTGCCCTCTCAAAGAAGAGCAGACATCTATCCCTGGATTGATTCCCCTACAGTAGTAGAAGGATTATTGCCCTCTCAAAGAAAAGCGGACATCTATCCCTGGATCCAAAGAGCCATACGGCCTGGAACAGCGCTACTCCCGCCCACGCTCCTCAAACAAGCCCATCGCCCGCCCTTGTGGAATGCCACTAGTGGACCTGGTGAGTATAAAGGGTGTCTGTATTTACCTGCACTACGGAATACCGCGATTGCGGCAGCATTACAACAATACGGGTAAGGCTTTAACTATGTTCCTCACACATATGGTTACACTTACATCTGTGTAAATTCCATAAAAGAAGGATGACTCACATGGTGAAACAGCCAGATTGCACAATAATCACGGTCCCTGCAAATACATTGCAATAGAGGCAGTTGCAACATTTACCTACAATCAGGAGGATCCCTTGGTATACACCAAGAACGCTGCCACCCAACAGGAAAATAAGAAGAAATAATAACATCATTACAGGCAGCACTACAAGTGCCAGCAATCACAATAACTTTCGATCCTGTACAGGATCTTATATAGACATTTGGAATAACTTTCTCTGAAGCCAATGCCAGATCCTACGCCGGACATTGAACTTACTATTATTTATTGGAATACACATCTTTAATATTTTTCATCTTTTTATTTTTAATTTAATATTTTTTTTCTACGTTTTTTCGACATTTTTTTTAATATACACCAATTATTTTTATATACATACTTTGGTCCATCCACTCATTTTCATATCAATTTTTATACTAAAAAAATACCCCTTTTTAAATATACAACTGTATCTATTTGATTCATTCACACCTGCACTAATCCACTAAAAAAACTTGTTGTTGCCTCTATACTGCGTCCGCTAATCCTGGCTACTAGAGCGAGTCTCCACAATTGGTGGAGAATGCTGGCAAGAGCAGTGAGGCTGGCGTGAACGCCAATATTTTTGATTTCTGCATTTTTCTGGCCCGGTTGTATGTCATACATTAAACCAGCTGTATTACAAACAGTGCACCACAACAAAATGGAGGCTGCTGTGAAGGCCCTCATGGAGGCTAATCTTCAGCAGCGAGAGACAAACCTGCAGCAACGTGAGGCTAATAAGCAGCAGCAGGAGACTCACCAGTTGCTGCTTCAACACGTGATGGCTTTGCAGACAGAAGGAGAAACCCTGAGTGTCCACAATGCCCGGAAATCAGTCCGTGCCGCGATTCCTAAGATGACCACCGCAGATGACATCGAAACCTACCTGGCGATGTACGAGAAAGTAGCCATCAGGGGAAAGCTACCCCGTGACCAGTGGGCTGAGGTCCTCGCTCCATTCCTGGCATCCGATTCCCAGCGGGTGTATTACGACTTGTCGGATGATCGAGGACCCAGTATTATGACTTATTCCACTAAGTATACTGGCCCAAAAGTTGGAGTGATGTGCATTTACCGAGACTTTAAAGACTACCCCACCACGCTGGTGTCTCTAACCATGGTGGCCGGTAGATGGATCCATGAGGTGGCTGTCGCCACAAATCTACATTATGAACTCATAATAAGGATAGACTTCCTGGGCTTCCCCGCACTGTGGCCTGCTATGAGAATGACTGATACCCATGAGACAGGGGTAATTCTAGCAGAGTGGCCCAGCTCAGGGGGAGACCAGAACCCTGGGAACCTGAGACCAAAGGGCCAGTAGTAGAGGTGACCGCTACTTTGGTGGAAATGGGGCAGATAACCCCCTAAGTGTGATGGTGGGAGACAAGGAGGACTTTCCGCCAGGTCCTGAATTGGCAGACCTTAGTGTCTCCGGGGATAATTTTGGTACCGCGCAACATTGGGACCCAACCCTATCCCGTGCCTCGAAAAATGTGTTAATAGTAGATGGTGAACCACAACCTGGGGCAGAGTCAGTGTTTCCCCATTTTGTGGTTCATCAAGATATGTTGTATCGGGTAAACCAACTATGGGGTGAGCCTATTGAACAGTTTGTGGTCCCCAAGGCTTATCACAAGCTTGTGTTAGATCTAGCCCACCAACACGTTCTCGGGGGTCACATAAAAGTGTAATTTAGTACGTTACCCAGATGCAAGATCAGCTAGAGACAGTGTAGTCTTGTTAGGGAGCATATGGAGGCAGCTCAGCGAGCCCATAATCGTCAGGCTCGGGTCCGGATCTTTATTCGTGTGATCTGGTTTTGGTTCTGGTGCCAACCGTGGACAGTAAGTTCCTGGCTAGGTGGCAGGGGCCCTACGAGATACTCGAGAAAACCAGCCAGGGCAGCGAATGACTAAGATGTAATACCCCAACTTCCCTGACAAAGCCGCATCGCAGTATAGGGCAAGATCCATAACCAATAGAGTCGTAATTATTGTCCAGCTCAATACATATTGTGTTAATGTTTGGAGGCTAACTGCCTGATCTCCCAGGGTGTGAGATGTGTGAATGAATGATGGATGTCTGTCGCATAGGGATATAGGAATACATTGTATCTATTTACAATAGAAACTCCTATACTTAGGACCTTTAGGGACACCAAACAATTCACCATTGAAAACACACCTGGTAACCTGCGATGATACATGGTCACAGAGTATCCATGAAGTTAACCACCTCTTAAATAGAATGTAGAGCGAGCGACAGCGCCCCAAAAAAAGACATAAAGTAAATGACTTAGCCCGAAACTACAACCTGATATTTTTAAATTACCTTGTAGTATTGGTTTCTCTAAGTATTTTTGTTTTAAAAGTAAATAATAAAGGTTAAAGTTTTAACATATAGATAGGACCCCTAAAAGGAGGTGACCATGGTTGGACTTTTGGATGAAGGCTTGCTACCTGTTTGGCGTGAAAACAGGTTGGTGCTGCTATCAGCAAGAACTCTTTGAGGCAGAATTTCCACAGGGTGTGAATTACCACCAACACCGCAAGGTGACTTTTTGTTTGAATATGACTGCTTGTTTTGTCACTTGCCTAAAGTGTGAATAAAACACTGAACTGTTTGATCCAAAGAACTTGTTGTTGCCTCTATACTGCGTCCGCTAATACTGTCTACCAGTGCGAGTCCCCACAAACTGTATGGAGCAGGAGCGCCGCACAGTATTAGAATGTATTGGCTCCGATAAGCCGAAGTTATTATTTAGTGAAGTCTCGCAAGACTGCACAATAATGTCATAAATTAATTAGTACCGTAAAAAAACATTTCCTGAACTTGGGTTTGATTTTTTTTTAAATCTACTTTGGATGTTTCATCCGAAGTTGATTCACTCATCTCTTAGAGATAAGGGAATTTCTCAAAAATTTGATTAGGGCCAGTTCGCAGAATTTTCTGAAAAGATTTGTTTTTTATCCAAATTTATTAGCAGCGAATCACGTTAAAAAACTTCTATTTCCTGGCTGCAGAGAGCCTTTATAGTGGTGTAGAACACTGTGCCTTGCAGTAACACGCATAGGGAGTCTGTTGTGGTAGTGAAATAATACAGTGAGTCAGTATGACATGCAGATGACAGGCATCGCTCTTAGAATCACTGCACACTTCACTTATTTGGGGCAGTTACAGGGCCAAAACTTACCAAATAACTGAAGTGTGAAATTAGCCTTACAGGTTGAAAGAAGCGTGCAGAGGCCAAAGATCCTACTGTAGCCTGAAAGCGCGCACTCCTTTTACACCGTCGTTAGTTGATTCCACATAGATGTCTACAGAACCTGTTCTTTTAAACACTTAGACAAGTAGAGCCGACCGACTCCCCCCGGAGTGGAGAGGGTGTCAGCAGTAAGTTTGTGTTGACGTCACTGATTGTTTTGCCCTTCCTCTGATCTGTCAGAACAATAACCCCCAAAAAAAAAACAATAACCCCCAAAAAATGGTTCTGTCTGATGAGCATCCGCCTTCACTTGGTCAGCATTTTGTCAGTAAACATCAGTAACATAGTAACATAGTTTATAAGGCCGAAAAAAGTAATCTGTCCGTCCTGTTATCCTACAAGTTGATCCAGAGGAAGGCAAAGAAAAAAAAACTGTGAGGTAGAAGCCAATTTTCCTCACTTAAGGGGAAAAAGATTCCTTCCCGACTCCAATCAGGCAACAGCTTGAGAAGTCCACAGAGTGGCCCAATGACATAGTGTAGAGATAGCAGCAGCATGAGGAGACCACAGACTGGCAAGGTGACATAGTGTGGAGGTGGCAGCAGCAGCATGAAGAGACCACAGAGTGGCAAGGTGACATTGTGTGGAGGTGGCAGCAGCATGAGGAGGCCACAGAGTGGCCTGGCGACATAGCGTTGAGTTAGCTGCAGCAGCAGCATGAGGAGTTGAGGTGGCAGCAAGATGAGGAAGCCACAGAGTGGCCCAGTGACATAGTGTTAAGTTAAAAGCAGCATGAGGAGGCAACAGACTGGCAAGGTGACATAGTGTGGAGGTGGCATCAGCAGCATGAAGAGACCACAGAGTGGCACAATGACATAGTGTGGAGGTGGCAGCAGCGTGAGGAGACCACAGAGTGGCACAATGACAGAGTGTGGAGGTGGCAGCAGCAGCATGAGGAGGCCACAGACTGGCAAGGTGATGTAGTGTGGAGGTGGCAGCAGCAGCAGCATGAGGAAGCCACATACTGGCAAGGTGACATCGTGTGGAGGTGGCAGCAGCAGCATAAGGAGGCCACAGAGTGGCACAATGCCAGAGTGTGGAGGTAGCAGCAGCATGAGGAGACCTGAGTGGTGAGGTGGCAGCAGCATGAGGAGACCACAGAGTGACCTGGTGAATGAGTGGGAAGGTGGGTGGAAATAACAGTACCCGCTGATGATTGTGGGTCTAAGAAGGAGCACTTGGCATCAGATGTGTTACATCAGACGGGTGGCAGCATCGGAACATCGGATGTAGGTACATTAGGTGGTCATTGGAATTTTTTGTTTACTGTAGGCCAGTACAGGCTCCAAAAATTAGGCATTCACCTGACAGAGAAGAACTTGTGATGATGTGGCTGGAGGTACATTAGGCGCTCACTGGATAAAAATTTTACTGTAGGCCAGCACAGGCCCAAAAAATTAAGCATTCACCTGACAGAAAAGAACTTGTGATTTTGTGGCTGGAGGTACGTACATTAGGAGGTCACTGATTAAAAAATTTACTGTAGGCCAGTACAGACCCCAAAAATTAGCCACTAACCTGACAGAAAAGAACTTGTGATTATGTGGCTGGAGGTACATTAGGCCGTCACTGGATACAAATTTTACTGTAGGCCACTAGAATACACGCCACAAAAATTAGGCATTCACCTGACAGAAAAGGCCTTTTATGCCGCTGTATATACATAAGACAAGGACCATTCTTTGTTCTGAGTGGTGGCAGATATGTGTGGACTGGCATGAGGAAATTCAATTACACATGGTCGTCACAGGTGTTGAATCCATGCCTCATTAATTTTTAGAAATGTGAGGTAGTCCACACTGTCGTGAGCTAGGCGAATGTGCTTATTGGTCACGATTCCCTCTGCTGCGCTGAACGTTCTTTCGGACAGGATACTCGATGAGGGGCAAGCCAAGAGATCCATGACAAATTGTGCCAGCTCTGGCCACAGGTCAGACCTGCACACCCAGTAGTCAGAGGGTTCCTCGCTTCTCGGAGCATCAACATCTGCCATTAACCCGATGTAGTCGGAAGCCTGTTGGTCTAGGCGTTCCCTGAGGCTAGATCTGGAGGGCGGCTGTCGATGGGTTGGCTGCATGAATGATCTCATATCCAAAGTGACCAACACATTTTCAAACCGCCCTCTTCTTGCAGGCACGGTAGGATTGGTACCTGCACCTGTTTCGCTGTGGGTGGAAATTCCTTTGCCAGTGCCCACAGCGAGGCCTGGAATTGCTGCATTCTGCCAGCCCTCTGCGGCATTCTGCCAGCCCTCTGTGATGCTGGTAACATGTTCACCATTTTGTGTTTGTACCGGGGTCTAAGTATGTTTCCACCCAGTACTGGTCCTTGCCCTTTATGCTTTTCATACGGGGGGTCCCTCTTCAAACACTGGAGCATGAAAGCCCTAATTTGCACTAAATTTGAAGCTGCTCATCGCCCAGGAGAATGTCGTCCTTGGTCTCCTCCGCCCAGCCACAGACAACACCAGGGATCCCTGAAAAGTTTAAAGTCCCCCTCAAAGTCTGCTCTTCTTGCTCCAACTCCTCCTCCCCCCAGCCACCATCCTCCGCTGACTCCTCTTCAGACTCCTGCTGACTTGTCTCAGATGGAGTAGCCCCCCTGGGAATTCATTCAGCATTGCGAATTCCTCATCTTCCAGCTCCTGCTCCTCGAAGGCTTCAATGACACGATGCAATGCACGCTCCAGAAAGAAGGCGTACGGTACGATGTCACTGATGGCGCCCTGGCTGCGACTGACCATTTGGTGATCTCATCAAATGGCGGCAGAAGTCTGCATGAATCGCGCATGAGCAACCACTGTGAAAAGAAACCAAGCTCCCCAGAACCTGTCCTGCTGCAGAGTTCATACAGGTAGTCGTTAACTGCACGTTGCTGCTGGAGCAGCCTATCAAGCATATACAAGGTGGAGTTCCAGAGTGTTGGGCTGTCACAAATCAGACGCCTGACGGGCATTTGTTGTCACGGCTGAACGTCAGCAAGGCGAGCCATGGCCGTGTAAGATCTAAAATGGCCAGAGATTTTCCTGGCCTGCCGCAAGATGTCCTGTAACCCAGGTTATTTGGCAAAGAATCGCTGCACGACTAAGTTCAGGACGTGTGCCATGCACGGCACATTTGTCATTTTGCCCTGTTTCAGTGCGCTCAGCAGATTGGCACCGTTGTCTCACACCACTTTGCCAACTGTCAAATTGAGCGGGGTTAGCCACTGATCGGCCTGTGACCGCAATGCTGAAAGAAGTGCAGAACCGGTGTGGCTCTTGGCTTCCAGGCACAACAGCCGCAGCACAGCATGGCAACGTCTTACCTGGAATGTCGAATAGGTTCCACGGAGCTTGGAGAGCTCAGCAGAAGAGGCGGTAGCAGTGGAAAAGGAGGAGTCAGCTGAAGAGGAGACGGAGGATGGAGTAGGACTAGGAGAAGAAGAGGTAGGCCTGCATACAATCCTTGGCGGTAACACCAAATCCACACGGGAGCCACGGGTTACATGCTTGATGGCCGTCAGAAGGTTCACCCATAGAGTTGAGCGAACATCTGGATGTTCGGGTTCGAGAAGTTCGGCCGAACTTCCCGGAAATGTTCGGGTTCGGGATCTGAACCCGATCCGAACTTCGTCCCGAACCCAAACCCCATTGAAGTCAATGGGGACCCGAACTTTTCGGCACTAAAAAGGCTGTAAGACAGACCAGGAAAGAGCTAGAGGGCTGCAAAAGGTAGCAACATGTAGGTAAATCCCCTGCAAACAAATGTGGATAGGGAAATGAATTAAAATAAAATAAATAAAAATTAACCAATATCAATTGGAGAGAGGTCCCATAGCAGAGAATCTGGCTTCACGTCACCCACCACTGTAACAGTCCATTGTCATATATTTAGGCCCAGGCACCCAGGTAGATGAGAGAGGTCCCGTAACAGAGAATCTGGCTTCATGTCAGCAGAGAATCAGTCTGCATGTCATAGCAGAGAATCAGGCTTCACGTCACCCAACATTGGAACAGTCCATTATCATACAGACGTGGACAAAATTGTTGGTACCCTTTGGTCAATGAAAGAAAAAGTCACAATGGTCACAGAAATAACTTTAATCTGACAAAAGTAATAATAAATTAAAATTCTATAAATGTTAACCAATGAAAGTCAGACATTGTTTTTCAACCATGCTTCAACAGAATTATGTAAAAAAATAAACTCATGAAACAGGCATGGACAAAAATGATGGTACCCCTAACTTAATATTTTGTTGCGCAACCTTTTGAGGCAATCACTGCAATCAAACGCTTCCTGTAACTGTCAATGAGACATCTGCACCTCTCAGCAGGTATTTTGGCCCACTCCTCATGAGCAAACTGCTCCAGTTGTGTCCGGTTTGAAGGGTGCCTTTTCCAGACTGCATGTTTCAGCTCCTTCCAAAGATGCTCAATAGGATTGAGGTCAGGGCTCATAGAAGGCCACTTTAGAATAGTCCAATTTTTTCCTCTTAGCCATTCTTGGGTGTTTTTAGCGGTGTGTTTTGGGTCATTGTCCTGTTGCAAGACCCATGACCTGCGACTGAGACCAAGCTTTCTGACACTGGCTAGTACATTTCTCTCTAGAATTCCTTGATAGTCTTGAGATTTCATTGTACCCTGCACAGATTCAAGACACCCTGTGCCAGACGCAGCAAAGCAGCCCCAGAACATAACAGAGCCTCCTCCATGTTTCACAGTAGGGACAGTGTTCTTTTCTTGATATGCTTCATTTTTTCGTCTGTGAACATACAGCTGATGTGCCTTGGCAAAAACTTCGATTTTTGTCTCATCTGTCCACAGGACATTCTCCCAGAAGCTTTGTGGCTTGTCAACATGTAGTTTGGCATATTCCAGTCTTGCTTTTTTATGATTCGTTTTCAACAATGGTGTCCTCCTTGGTCGTCTCCCATGTAGTCCACTTTGGCTCAAACAACGACGGATGGTGCGATCTGACACTGATGTTCCTTGAGCATGAAGTTCACCTTGAATCTCTTTAGAAGTCTTTCTAGGCTCTTTTGTTACCATTCGGATTATCCGTCTCTTAGATTTGTCATCAATTTTCCTCCTGCGGCCACGTCCAGGGAGGTTGGCTACAGTCCCATGGATCTTAAACTTATGAATAATATGTGCAACTGTACTCACAGGAACATCTAGTTGCTTGGAGATGGTCTTATAGCCTTTACCTTTAACATGCTTGTCTATAATTTTCTTTCTGATCTCTTGAGACAGCTCTTTCCTTTGCTTCCTCTGGTCCATGTCGAGTGTGGTACACACCATATCACCAAACAACACAGTGATTACCTGGAGCCATATATATAGGCCCAATGGCTGATTACAAGGTTGTAGACACCTGTGATGCTAATTAGTGGACACACCTTGAATTAACATGTCCCTTTGGTCACATTATGTTCTGTGTTTTCTAGGGGTACCATCATTTTTGTCCATGCCTGTTTCATGAGTTTATTTTTTTACATAATTCTGTTGAAGCATGGTTGAAAAACAATGTCTGACTTTCATTGGTTAACATTTATAGAATTTTAATTTATTATTACTTTTGTCAGATTAAAGTTATTTCTGTGACCATTGTGACTTTTTCTTTCATTGACCAAAGGGTACCAACAATTTTGTCCACGTCTGTATATTTAGGCCCCGGCACCCAGACAGAGGAGATGTTCATTCAACTTTGGGTTGCCCCGCAATATAATGGTAAAATGAAAATAAAAAGAGGATTGAATGAGGAAGTGTCCTGGAGTACAATAATATATGGTTAAGGGGAGGTAGTTAATGTCTAATCTGCACAAGGGATGGACAGGTCCTGTGGGATCCATGCCTGGTTCATTTTTATGAACGTCAGCTTGTCCACATTGGCTGTAGACAGGCGGCTGCGTTTGTCTGTAATGATGCCCCCTGCCGTGCTGAATACACGTTCAGACAAAACGCTGGCCGCCGGGCAGGCCAGCACCTCCAAAGCATAAAAGGCTAGCTCTGGCCACGTGGACAATTTAGAGACCCAGAAGTTGAATGGGGCCGAACCATCAGTCAGTACGTGGAGGGGTGTGCACACGTACTGTTCCACCATGTTAGTGAAATGTTGCCTCCTGCTAACACGTTCCGTATCAGGTGGTGGTGCAGTTAGCTGTGGCGTGTTGACAAAACTTTTCCACATCTCTGCCATGCTAACCCTGCCCTCAGAAGAGCTGGCCGTGACACAGCTGCCTTGGCGACCTCTTGCTCCTCCTCTGCCTTGCCCTTGGGCTTCCACTTGTTCCCCTGTGACATTTGGGAATGCTCTCAGTAGCTTGTACTTGCGCATCTTCCTATCACGCTCCAGTGCAGGAAGTAAGGTGGGCACATTGTCTTTGTAGCGTGGATCCAGCAGGGTGGCAACCCAGTAGTCCGCACAGGTTAAAATGTGGGCAACTCTGCTGTCGTTGCGCAGGCACTGCAGCATGTAGTCGCTCATGTGTGCCAGGCTGCCCAGAGGTAAGGACAAGCTGTCCTCTGTGGGAGGCGTATCGTCATTGTCCTGCCTTTCCCTCCAGCCACGCACCAGTGATGGGCCCGAGCTGCGTTGGGTTCCACCCCGCTGTGACCATGCTTCATCCTCATCCTCCTCCACCTCCTCCTCATCCTCGTCCTCCTCGTCCTCCAGTAGTGGGCCCTGTCTGGCCACATTTGTACCTGGCCTCTGCTGTTGCAAAAAACCTCCCTCTGAGTCACTTCGAAGAGACTAGCCTGAAAGTGCTAAAAATGACCCCTCTTCCTCCTCCTCCTCCTCCTGGGCCACCTCCTCTTCTCCCTAAGTGTTTTCTCAAGGAGACATAGAAGTGGTATTGTAACGCTGATAACGGCGTCATCGCCACTGGCCATGTTGGTGGAGTACTCGAAACAGCGCAACAGGGCACACAGGTCTCTCATGGAGGCCCAGTCATTGGTGGTGAAGTGGTGCTGTTCCGCAGTGCGACTGACCCGTGCGTGCTGCAGCTGAAACTCCACTATGGCCTGCTGCTGCTCGCACAGTCTGTCCAGCATGTGCAAGGTGGAGTTCCACCTGGTGGGCACGTCGCATATGAGGCGGTGAGCGGGAAGGCCGAAGTTACGCTGTAGCGCAGACAGGCGAGCAGCGGCAGGATATGAACGCCGGAAGCGCGAACAGACGGCCCGCACTTTATGCAGCAGCTCTGACAGCTCTCGGGGTAGTTGTGAATGAACTTCTGCACCACCAAATTCAGCACATGCGCCAAGCAAGGGATGTGCGTCAAACCAGCTAGTCCCAGAGCTGCAACGAGATTTTGCCCATTATCGCACACCACCAGGCCGGGCTTGAGGTCACCGGCAGCAACCACTTGTCGGTCTGTTGTTCTATACCACGCCACAACTCCTGTGCGGTGTGGGGCCTGTCCCCCAAACATATGAGTTTCAGAATGGCCTGCTGACGTTTACCCCTGGCTGTGCTGAAGTTGGTGGTGAAGGTGTGTGGCTGACTGGATGAGCAGGTGGAAGAAGAGGAGGAGGAAGCTGAGTAGGAGGAGGTGGCAACAGGAGGCAAAGAATGTTGCCCTGCGATCCTTGGCGGCGGAAGGACATGCGCCAAACAGCTCTCCGCCTGGGGCCCAGCTGCCACTACATTTACCCGGTGTGCAGTTAGGGAGATATAGCGTCCCTGGCCGTGCTTACTGGTCCACGTATCTGTGGTTAGGTGGACCTTGCCACAGATGGCGTTGCGCAGTGCACACTTGATTTTATCGGATACTTGGTTGTGCTGGGAAGGCACGGCTCTCTTGGAGAAGTAGTGCCGGCTGGGAACAACATACTGTGGGACAGCAAGCGACATGAGCTGTTTGAAGCTGTCTGTGTCCACCAGCCTAAATGACAGCTTTTTATAGGCCAGTAGTTTAGAAATGCTGGCATTCAGGGCCAGGGATCGAGGGTGGCTAGGTGGGAATTTACGCTTTCTCTCAAATGTTTGTGAGATGGAGAGCTGAACGCTGCCGTGTGACATGGTTGAGATGCTTGGTGACGGAGGTGGTGGTGTTGGTGGTACATCCCCTGTTTGCTGGGCGGCAGGTGCCAACGTCCCTCCAGAGGCGGAGGAAGAGGCCGAGGCGGCAGCAGCAGCAGAAGAGGCCGAGGCGGCAGCAGCAGAAGAGGCCGAGGCGGCAGCAGCAGAAGAGGTAGCAGGGGGAGCCTGAGCGACTTCCTTGTTTTTAAGGTGTTTACTCCACTGCAGTTCATGCTTTGCATGCAGGTGCCTGGTCATGCAGGTTGTGCTAAGGTTCAGAACGTTAATGCCTCGCTTCAGGCTCTGATGGCACAGCGTGCAAACCACTCGGGTCTTGTCGTCAGCACATTGTTTGAAGAAGTGCCATGCCAGGGAACTCCTTGAAGCTGCCTTTGGGGTGCTCGGTCCCAGATGGCGGCGGTCAGTAGCAGGCGGAGTCTCTTGGCGGCGGGTGTTCTGCTTTTGCCCACTGCTCCCTCTTTTGCTACGCTGTTTGCTCGGTCTCACCACTGCCTCTTCCTCTGAACTGTGAAAGTCAGTGGCACGACCTTCATTCCATGTGGGGTCTAGGACCTCATCGTCCCCTGCATCGTTTTCCACCCAGTCTTGATCCCTGACCTCCTGTTCAGTCTGCACACTGCCTGCAGAAAGACGCAGCAGTTGGCACCTGTGTTTCGTCATCATCAGAGACATGCTGAGGTGGTATTCCCATGTCCTCATCATCAGGAAACATAAGTGGTTGTGCGTCAGTGCATTCTATGTCTTCACCGCTGGGGAAGGGCTAGGTGGATGCCCTTGGGAAACCCTGCCAGCGGAGTCTTCAAACAGCATAAGAGACTTCTGCATAACTTGCGGCTCAGACAGTTTCCCTGGTATGCATGGGGGTGATGTGACAGACTGATGGGCTTGGTTTTCAGGTGCCATCTGTGCGCTTTCTGCAGAAGACTGGGTGGGAGATAATGTGAACGTGCTGGATCCACTGTCGGACACCCAATTGACTAATGCCTGTACCTGCTCAGGCCTTACCATCCTTAGAACGGCATTGGGCCCCACCAAATATCGCTGTAAATTATGGCGGCTACTGGGACCCGAGGTAGTTGGTTCACTAGGATGTGTGGCTGTGGCAGAACGGCCACGTCCTCTCCCAGCACCAGAGGGTCCACTAACACCACCACGACCATGTCCACGTCTGCGTCCTTTACTAGATGTTTTCCTCATTGTTATCGTTCACCACATCAACAAAAATATTATTTGGCCCAATGTATTGAATTCAAATTCAGGCCTTTTTTTAAAGACACCTAACACTATCTGGCTATCTATTTAGGTACCGTATTACACTAATACAGGCACAGCAGTAACCACAGATTTAGCTGACTATAAATTTGAGGCCTATTATTTAGGCGCTGGGTGACAGGTATATGTTTACAGACAGAATTAGACTGGGATATGCACAGTAGCGTGTGTGTGAAGTTATTGAGAATGACCCTATGTGCACCTTGAATCTTATATAGCCTTTTAGGGATAGATTTAAAGGAGGTCTGATACAGCAGAAACCACTAATTTTGAGAATTGCTAAATTGGGAATTGTATTTCAACCCAGAACAAAAACTGTGCTTTGACGGACACTAAATAACTTGACCAGCTACAGCAATAACGACAGATTTGGATGACTATAAATTTGAGGCCTATTATTTAGGCGCTGGGTGACAGGTATAGGTTTACTGACAGAATTAGACTGGGATATGCACAGTAGCGTGAGTGTGAAGTTATTGAGAATGACCCTATCTGCACCTTGAATCTAATATACCCTTTTAGGGATAAATTTAAAGTAGGCCTGATACAGCAGAAACCACTAATTTAGAGAATTGCTAAATTGGGAATTGTATTTCAACCCAGAAAAAAAACTGTGCTTTGACGGACACTAAATAACTCGCCCAGCCACAGCAATAACCACAGATTTAGCTGACTACAAATTTGAGGCCTATTATTTTCCCAATTTAAACATGGTTTTGAGATCTGTAAAGGAGGTGAGTGTCCCCCCTCAAATAAAAAGTCTTGGAGGGTGGTAATACCCATGTCCTTCCATTTCATCAAGGAGACATTAGTGATATGATCTTGTAAGAATTCCAAGGTGGAATCAGATAAAAGGGAGTGTATCTTTCCCTCTCTCTATTTGAGGAGCCATTTCCATGTGTCATCGGACACTTTTATTACATCTATTGGAGGAGAAGGAGGAGAAAAACCCCAGATATCTGCCAATAGTCTAGATCTCATTGAGATCTGTCCGCATAATTTTTTTCCTATTTAGACCCATAGTTTGTTGGGGTTGTCAAACCACCAGTGTGACAGTTGGTCCAGTATCGCAGAAAAATAATAGTTTTGTATATGTGGGGCTCCCAGGCCTCCTTTTTTGGGTGTCTGGTGATAGTTTCAAAGGCGATTGTTTTTTTTATCACTCCAGATAAAGGATTTCAGCTTTGCATTTACAGATGTAAAGTAGGTTTTTGGTATTTCAATTGGTAGTGATCTGAAGAGGTACGGTAGTTTTGGCAAGAGCAGCATTTTGTATGCCGCTATCCTGCCCAACCAAGATATCATATTTTTTTGAGAATTCAGCTGTGTCTTTTGCAATTTCAGTGGCTATTTTAGGGAAGTTCGACTCAAAAAGTTTAGAGGAAGGGTACGTCACCTGAATGCCCAGATATGATAGTTCTGCTTGCTGCCAATCCAAGTTGTAGTCTGATTGGAGCTTCCTTAGGAGAGTTGGATTCAGGCCTAGAGATAGAGCTTGAGATTTATCCCGATTGATTTTATAGTAGGATATTTTGCTAAAAGAAGTGGTGGTCTCAAAAAAGGCTTTCAATGAGTATTGGGGATCTGTAAGGGTTAGGATTATGTCATCTGCGAAGAGAGCTAATTTATATTCATGCTGATCTATTTTTATCCCCTTAATATCTGAGATTTGCCAAGGGTTCCATAGACAACACAAAAAGTAGGGGGGAGAAAGGGCAGCCTTGGCGAGTGCCATTTGACATGTCAAAGTTGTCAGATAAGGAGCTGTTAACATAGACATTTGCAGAGGGATTACTGTATAGTGCTTCAATACCTGAGTGAATGCTGCCCAGTATACCAAATTCTTCTAGTACTTTGAAAGCATAATTCCAGTTAATAAGGTCAAATGCTTATTCTGGATCTATTGTTAAGAAGATGACTGGGGTGTTTGTTTTCTCGCAGTGTTGAAGCAAGGAAATAATTCTTCTAGTGTTGTCTGGGCCTTGTCTATCTTTTAAAAAGCCTACTTGGTCTTTTCCTATCAAATCAGGCAATATATTGTGAAACCTAGCGGCTATTATTTTGGCGTAGAGCTTTATGTCTACGTTTAATAAGGATATTGGTCTATAATTTTTGACCTCTGATTCATCCTTCCCTGGTTTAGGAATAGTTACAATCATTGCTCTTAACATATCTTTGGGGAATTTTCCTGTGGTGAATGCTTGGTTGTAGATTCTTTGAAGGCATGGGAGTAATATTTGAGAGAACTTTTTGTAGTATTCTGTAATAAACCCATCAGGTCCAGGACATTTTTGGTTGGGGGATGATAATACGGCTTTGGTTATTTCGCTTAGGGAGATTAGGAGGTTTAATTCTTTAAGGTGTTCTCTTTTTATTTTTGGCAGGTGTTTTTTTTTAGAAATTCTGAAATTTATGAGTTAGTTGGGAAAGGTGTTGAATCAGAGGTCAGGTTATACAGCTTCTCATAATAGTCTTTAAATGTATTTGCTATATCTCTGGGTGCAAGTTAAATTTTGTTTAGTTGTTTAGTGATAGGATGGATAATTTTTCAGATTTTTGTCTTTTGTATTTTAGCTTTCAATCTTCTAGCAAGCAATGCACCTGCCTTGTTGTCATGGGAGTAGTAATTTATTTTAGTTTTCTTCAGAAATTTTTCGTAGTTATGTAGGAGTAGGTTATACATATGAAACCTTGTTTTTTTGTAGTTCTAGTGTTATGTGATAAGATGGGTTTGTTTTATTTTGGGACTCTAGATTTTTAATTTTTTTAAGAGTGTCGTTATATCCTTTTCCCTCTGTTTCTTGAGAAAAGAGCCTAGTGACATAAACGAGCCCCTTATTTTAGCCTTTTGAGCACTCCAAATAATGAAGCGGTCCATGTCTGGAGTGTCATTGATTTTAAAGTATTCTTTGAGCTCTAATCTAGTGTTAGATAAAATATGAGTTTACTCTCCATATATAGTCGTTTACATAGTGTTGGGATATTGAGAGTGTTAGGTTAATTGGAGCATGATCAGACCATACAATGTTTCCAATTTTTGTTTCAGATACCGAATCTATTAATGGTCTCTCTATTAGGAAGACGTCTATACTTGAATATGAATTGTGTCTATTTGAAAGGTGTGTATAGTCCCTTTCTGTAGAGTGCTGTAGTCTCCATATGCCATTCTGGTCTACTAGTTTATGGAAGGCAGAATTCTGTATCTGCCATTGTCTGTAGTATCCAGGGTAGAGTTTAAAACTGCATTCAAGTCTCCGCCTATCAGAAGGTGACCTCTTTTAATTTAATTAATTTTCTTGTTTTTCTCAGAAATTTGGTTTGGCCTGAGTTGGGGGCATATATATTGGCTAATGTGAGAAGTTTATTCTCCACCAGGGCTACAACAATTATGAATCGGCCTCCAGGGTCAATATATTGGTCCTGGATTTCTACTGTTATAGAATCCCGAAATGCTATCAATACTCCTCTTTTTTTCTTTATAAAGGTAGAGTATATTATTTTCTGGAATTTTTTATGTTGAAGCCTAGGAGGATTATCTTTTGAAATATGTGTTTCCTGGGCAAGCAGGATGTCGCATTTCTGAGTCAAAGCTTCCTTCCACAACTGGTTTCTCTTAAATGGGGAGTTTAAGCCCCTAACATTAATTGAACATATATTTATAGCCATAATGTAGTATTAGACAAAGCTGTGTACCATTTTACCTCCAGATCACTAGCCAATTCAGTTTCAGAGTGGAGTACTTATTTCTTCTTATATAGTAGGTTTGATTTGGGTAGATGGATGTAGTCAGACTTCTTTGAATATTGAGGAATGCCTGTAATAAAAGTAATTAGTGCAAAATCAAATAATATAACATTAACATTAAACTGTAAAAGTAAGGTAATTAGCCAGGTATGGACCATGGCAAAACATAGTTGATGAGCCAGGGTCATCAATGAAATAATGGGGTGGATATTTCTGGCAAACGTGAAGTTTGCAACCTCAATAATAGCTCAAACTCCTTGTAGATAGATCATGTATCTCTTGGATGTTCTCATCTGTTCTTTGGAGGGATGTGGTCTTTCTGGACGTTGTCTTTCTTGTGGATCTTTAGGGAATCTGTTCTGGTTAGGAAGAGATTGATCAATCTGGAGGTTCCATTCTTTGAGTATCTCCAGGGCAGTTTCTGGTGTTTTAAATACATGCAGAGTGCCATCTTTAGTAGCCAGGATCTTAACCGGGAAGCCCCATCTGTAACTGATGTTGTTAAGTCTCAGTATCCTTGTGACCAAAGAGAAATCCTTTCTAGCTTTCATGGTAGCTGCTGAAAGGTCTGTAAATAGTTTTAGTCCAGTATATTGTTCTGGTAGTGTAGGCTCTTTTCTCATCTCTTTAAGCATCTGTTCCTTGACATGGAAAAATGTGAATCTAGCTAGTACATCTCTAGGAATTTCTTTAGGTAGGTTTGGTGGTTTCGCTACTCTATGTGCCCTATCTATACTCAAGTCAAAGTCCTTAACCTGTGGTATCAGTAATCTGGTCAGTTCTGTGATATATGGTATGAGAACAATTCCAGCATATAGAGTAACCCCTAAAATAACAATTTTATTGGTATACCTTAAAAGGGATCCCGTTTGGGTCCACTTGTTATAACGTAAATAATATATAAACAGAAAAGTGTATCCTATAATCACATCCAGTATACTTGGTAACCTGGGGTATGGGGATATTTGTCCCTATAGCTACCCCTATCCTATAACCTCATCATCAACTGAATGCAGAAAAAAAGAGAAAAGAAAAAACAACAATAACGTGGTACAGACATATACAAAAATACGATTAGTCAGGGTTGATTAGCGGACTCCTCCAGAGATATACAGTATATTCCGCATCCTATGGGGCAGAAAATGATCATACACCCAAGTCAGTTTGACGTTTATCATCCAGAAATGCATAAGTACAGAGATCAGTGCGGACTCACAGTTTAGATGGTAGGGAAGATCCCAGTAAGAGATTATTCCTGTTGTCCCCCCATCATGAAGTCCTAGTGAGACCCACACTAAAATCAAAAATCATAGTCACAAATAATACTCATGTTGAATAAAAGTTAAGTGGTCCAGAAACTTGTAGTTCTAATGACAAGGTGTATATAACTTACATGCTGGAGTCCTTCCCTGTGTTCATGTTCCCCCTGGTAGGCAGTTTATTCCTGATGCTGCAGCTGTATTTAAAGTGCTGCCACTTGGCGCCCTGTAGCCCCATTGGTAGTCTACCTGGCTTCCTGGTTAATGTCACTTCCTGTTGTTGGAACGCATATGCGTTCCACAGGGCGGATGTTCCTGTTATTCACAAGTCAGGTTAGCACAGTGAATGCTGCGTCATACTTCCGGTCTTTGGAACGCATATGCGTTCCACAGGGCGAATGTTCCGGTTATTGGCACAGCAGACTAGCACATTCGTTGCTGCACTGTCCTTCCAGTCTCTGGAACCCAAATGCGCCCCAAATCGCGGCCCCCGATCTCTGAGTCACTTCCTGGTTCCTGAATGTATCGTAATGTGATATATTATTGCGTTCCACGCGGTTATTAGCATCCCCACTTACAGCACAATGGCCAAATCAATTAATTGTATCCCATCTAAATAAGAAAACTTTATAGTGGGTTATATCGTACCTATGGTTATACAATAAACCGTAGGGAGTTTGCTTCATGAATATAAATCAGGGCATGCCTATCACAGGCATATGTTATGCTGCCTCATAGATCATGCCCAGGAAGAGATTTGCAAGGAGATAGGATATAGAAAAATCCTGTTGATGGAACAGACGCGGACACCATAATTATGGGACATGATTCATCTACCATATGGGTAATTATAGAAATGCCAAAGTGGTGCACCATAATAAAAGATCTCATAAACGTTGCAGCATCGTTATACTCAATCCTGATATATATATACTTTCACAAAAGAGATAACCGCAGTACGTGGTCAATCTCAGGACAGTAATAGTAAGGGTCCATTCACACGTCCGTTGTTTCTTTCCTGATCCGTTCCGTTTTTTGCGGAACAGATCTGGACCAGATCTGGACCCATTCATTTTCAATGGGTCCTGAAAAAAAATCAGAAATTGTGCTGTCCGATTATTTTCAGGACCCATTGAAAATGAATGGGTCCAGATCTGGTCCAGATCTGTTCCGCAAAAAACGGAACAGATCAGGAAAGAAACAACGGATGTGTGAATGGACCCTAAGAAGGTTGCAGCACACAGTTTTTCTTGTTGCTATTAAGTTTTAATTTCACATTTTTTTCTTTTCACATTTTTTTACATGGTTAAAGTTCCGGTGCAATATTCACAGCAATAAGAATAGAAGAAAAACGACCAGACGTTTCGGCCTTTCACGGCCTTCCTCAGTGGTCTAAATCTATAAAGATAATGTATATACGTATGAGTTATATAATATATGCATTGGTACCTTCGTTACATGAGGAAAAAAATGTTTAGGAAAAGTTTTCTAGTATATATAAATATATACACACACATACAATTGAACATAAGGGAAAAATATATGCAAGGGATATAGTATAAAAACAATAGACAGCTCATTGTCATCTGTGAGTAAACATGATTTTATCAGCGATTATAGTTTAAGTCAATGAAGTTTAGTATGCTACTGTTGGTAAGTGGATTACTGAATGTGGTGCATTACAGTATCATAGTTGCACACATGGCGGTTCTGCACAATGTGGGACACATTTGCACTACTGTACAGGTATTTCATATAGAGGATCCATCAAGAAGGCAAAGGGTCTTGTGGAATATTTGTATATAACTATGGAGAGGTATATAAGGTTAGTGCGATGTGTCTATGGCTGGGCAGCCCCATGAGTGCATATAATTTAGTCTATAATCAAGAGATCATCCACTAATTGTTGTTGCTGGCGGCTGTCCCCCCATCCTACTGTTTAAGCATGTACAGGTCTCTTAGGAACATATAGGCAGCCAACAATATATCGAGTAACAAGCCAGTAGATATGCAGTAATTACCTTGGATGCTGTGTGTCAGGAATTAAGCGCCGGATGCACTGTATGCGCGCCAGTTTAGCGCTTTTTAAAGTCGCGGGGAACGCCGCTGCGCTTTGAATCATGGGGCATGTCCGGTCATGTGATCTTGTTGGGGCGTGCGTGCGTTCCACTTGCGTGTCAAGCACGCAGATTGGCCGTTCACTAAGCTGCAGTGCGCATGCGTGAGCAGGGCGGAACTGTCCTGCGTTCCACCTGCGTGTCACTCGTGCGACTATATGGTAGTCAGGGGGAAGGAGTTTTATGTGATGTGACATCGTAATATATTGTGCGCTAGGTTTGCGCTAGACACCCTTGTGTGTCTAGATAGTGGGGCCATATATATTTTAATGTAGATCCTGGGTGAAATTAATGACAGGGGATGAATTGGCACACTGGAATAAACGGCAAAGCACAACATATAATACCAGAGCATACTTTTGTCGAACTTGATTCAAGATAGAGAACTATTGGTATATAGTAAATCTATAATGTCCCTAACGTAATGGATAATTGGTGGGGTGGATAACGGGAAAGGAGGATAGGGAAGAGCTGAGGAGGGGGAAGGAGGGGGAGGGAGGTGGCGAGGGAAGAGGGAAAATAGGGGTAGGGGAAAAACAACTGAGTGAATATAAGAAACACACAGAATTGAACAAGCGACAAAAATTCGTACGCGACGAGGAGGATTATCGCCTTGACAACGTCTATCGATGGAAAAGGAATCCCCAGCACAATCCGTGGAATAACAGATACCAACAGTATACCGGTTCATCATCCGACAGTGATCGATCGGGAAACTACAAACATCCAGCTCGTTTTTTAGGCAACCGACGGAGAGGACGGGGACCAGGACCAGGCGCACCAGGAGAGGCGGGAGGAGACGGTCAAGGAAGCCAAGTACAGACCAGATCGCAGGTAAGGAGAACAACTTAGTTGTAAATATCTCCTCTACCAATCTTTCCCCCGCACAGACTCACATACTCCAAAAGGGACTATCCTTCTGCCCAACACCAAGCCTGAGCACATTCACCCTGGAACAAGAACTCCAGAGGTTCTACCGAACTTTAAGACTGAAGGCACATTTTAGCGAGGCGGAACCCGGACCATCCAATACCACAGAATCACCAGGGGCATTATCCCTGGAGACATTAGGCCTTAGAAATAAAAGCTCATTTATGCCACCACGCAACAAACACCCGATAGAAACATACATTTCCTTTGCCCAAAAATCCATACAAGAAATCATAAAAGACCACAAACAAGGTCGTTATAAACATACAAACTATTTGACGGCAGAAGAAAAGATGGCCCTAGATTTGCTACAAACACAAAGCGACATTATAATCAAACCAGCCGATAAAGGTGGTGCCCTTGTGGTGATGGACAAGATTAAATACATGTGAGAAATAAGAAGACAACTAGATGATGAAACAACATATGAAATCTTAAGACAGAATCCGACATCACAAATCCAGGAGTTGATCTCAAATATTCTAAGCACATATAATAATCTAGAGATAATTGATTTCAAGACCGTAACGTTCCTCACCAAACAAGATCCCATCATACCAGTATTTTACACCTTACCCAAAATTCACAAAAATTTACAAGATCCCCCAGGACGCCCCATTGTTGCCTCCACAGATTCCATATTCTCCCCGTTGGCCATTTACCTAGAAAAAATTCTCACTCCTCTGATTAAAACATCTAGATCGTTTCTTCTTGACACAACAGACTTCATCTCCAAATTACAACAGATAGATAAACCACCTGATTGCACACTAATCACTCTAGACGTGAACAGCTTGTACACATCAATCGAACACGAAAAGGGAATTCAAGCCACAGCCAGATTATTATGTAATCATTCAAATCTGGAAATAATACAACAGAAATTCTGTATAGAACTATTAACAACTATACTGACCAAAAACGACTTCATGTTCGGGGACACATATTACGGTCAGAAAAAAGGTACCGCCATGGGATCAAATGTGGCCCCACCATATGCAAATGCCTACATGATATCCTTTGAGGAAGATCACGTATATACCCATCCTTTGTTCAATCAATTTTCAATCACGTGGCTACGATTCATCGATGATATTTTTTGCATATGGGGGGGCCCCACAACCACTATTGACAAATTCGTTCAGGACCTCAATTCTGTCTATCCAGAATTATGCTTCACCATACAGTCAAGCAAAGAAAAAATAAGCTTCCTAGACACAATAGTCAAACTTGACCTAGCAGGCAACATAACATTGGATCTATACAATAAACCAACCGACCGTAACAGTCTTCTTCACTATAACAGCTGCCACCCTAGGGCCACCAAAAACTCTCTGCCGAAATCTCAGTTTATAAGAGTCAACCGTATTGTTACCGACACTGATGTGAGAGAAACCAGATTGAAGGAGATGACAGAGAAATTCCAGACAAGAGGTTACCCACAAACACTCCTTAATTCCACATTAAATAACATTACTGAAAAAGTCCAACCGCGTCAAAAGGAACTCAAAAGGCTAGCCTGCGTTACAACATACCACCCCTTGATACCTAAAATCCACCAGGCGTTGAGAAAACACTGGCCATTACTCATAAAAGCATACCCTAACATTCCGGAATTTAGCGAACCTCCAATCACGTGCTATAAGAGACCCCACAATGTCAAAGACAAATTGGTCAAGGCAGACATAGGTAGCCTTACCAAGCTACCAAAACAAACTTTCCTAAGGAGTCAACGACAAGGGACATTTCCTTGTTTACATTGCGCACAATGTTCAAGCGTCACTAGAGGCGAACACGTCACCCACCCAAGAACTGGACGACCATACCAGATTACAGGATTTTTTACATGTGATTCTAGTTTTGTAGTTTATGTACTGAAATGCCCATGCGGACTGGCGTATGTGGGCGAGACAACTCAACATGTGCGCGACCGTGTAAGTAAACACAAATCCACAATTAGACTCGGACACACCCTGCTACCCGCCCCATACCATTTTAACGAGAAAAACCATCGGGTATCCCAATTACAGTTCCAGATATTAGAACAAGTCGACTTTCCGAGACGCGGCGGAAACCGGATCCTACATTTAAAACAAAGAGAAGCGTATTGGATCCACACACTCGGGACTCTCTCACCACATGGTCTCAATCGAGAATGTGATTTTTCTATTAATGTCTAATGTATCGGGTAAATTACAACTTCTATGTGTGATTAACAAACTCTTATTTTCCCTTACAGACCCGTTGATATTACGACCTGCAAGGGTGAGATAACCAAACCCCCTCCCCCCCCCTTTTTCCCCTACCCCTATTTTCCCTCTTCCCTCCCCACCTCCCTCCCCCTCCTTCCCCCTCCTCAGCTCTTCCCTATCCTCCTTTCCCGTTATCCACCCCACCAATTATCCATTACGTTAGGGACATTATAGATTTACTATATACCAATAGTTCTCTATCTTGAATCAAGTTCGACAAAAGTATGCTCTGGTATTATATGTGGTGCTTTGCCGTTTATTCCAGTGTGCCAATTCATCCCCTGTCATTAATTTCGCCCAGGATCTACATTAAAATATATATGGCCCCACTATCTAGACACACAAGGGTGTCTAGCGCAACCCTAGCGCACAATATATTACGATGTCACATCACATAAAACGCAGGTGGAACGCAGGACAGTTCCGCCCTGCTCACGCATGCGCACTGCAGCTTAGTGAACGGCCAATCTGCGTGCTTGACACGCAAGTGGAACGCACGCACGTCCCAACAAGATCACATGACCGGACATGATTCAGAGCGCAGCGGCGTTCCCCGCGACTTTAAAAAGCACTAAACTGGCGCGCATACAGTGCATCCGGCGCTTAACCCCTGACACACAGCATCCAAGGTAATTACTGCATATCTACTGGCTTGTTACTCGATATATTGTTGGCTGCCTATATGTTCCTAAGAGACCTGTACATGCTTAACCAGTAGGATGGGGGGACAGCCGCCAGCAACAACAATTAGTGGATGATCTCTTGATTATAGACTAAATTATATGCACTCATGGGGCTGCCCAGCCATAGACACATCGCACTAACCTTATATACCTCTCCATAGTTATATACAAATATTCCACAAGACCCTTTGCCTTCTTGATGGATCCTCTATATGAAATACCTGTACAGTAGTGCAAATGTGTCCCACATTGTGCAGAACTGCCATGTGTGCAACTATGATACTGTAATGCACCACATTCAGTAATCCACTTACCAACAGTAGCATACTAAACTTCATTGACTTAAACTATAATCGCTGATAAAATCATGTTTACTCACAGATGACAATGAGCTGTCTATTGTTTTTATACTATATCCCTTGTATATATTTTTCCCTTATGTTCAATTGTATGTGTGTGTATATATTTATATATACTAGAAAACTTTTCCTAAACATTTTTTTCCTCATGTAACGAAGGTACCAATGCATATATTATATAACTCATACGTATATACATTATCTTTATAGATTTAGACCACTGAGGAAGGCCGTGAAAGGCCGAAACGTCTGGTCGTTTTTCTTCTATTCTTATTGCTGTGAATATTGCACCGGAACTTTAACCATGTAAAAAAATGTGAAAAGAAAAAAATGTGAAATTAAAACTTAATAGCAACAAGAAAAACTGTGTGCTGCAACCTTCTTAGGGTCCATTCACACATCCGTTGTTTCTTTCCTGATCTGTTCCGTTTTTTGCGGAACAGATCTGGACCAGATCTGGACCCATTCATTTTCAATGGGTCCTGAAAATAATCGGACAGCACAATTTCTGATTTTTTTTCAGGACCTATTGAAAATGAATGGGTCCAGATCTGGTCCAGATCTGTTCCGCAAAAAACGGAACGGATCAGGAAAGAAACAACGGACGTGTGAATGGACCCTTACTATTACTGTCCTGAGATTGACCACGTACTGCGGTTATCTCTTTTGTGAAAGTATATACGGTATATATCAGGATTGAGTATAACGATGCTGCAACGTTTATGAGATCTTTTATTATGGTGCACCACTTTGGCATTTCTATAATTACCCATATGGTAGATGAATCATGTCCCATAATTATGGTGTCCGCGTCTGTTCCATCAACAGGATTTTTCTATATCCTATCTCCTTGCAAATCTCTTCCTGGGCATGATCTATGAGGCAGTATAACACATGCCTGTGATAGGCATGCCCTGATTTATATTCATGAAGCAAACTCCCTACGGTTTATTGTATAACCATAGGTACGATATAACCCACTATAAAGTTTTCTTATTTAGATGGGATACAATTAATTGATTTGGCCATGGTGCTATAAGTGGGGATGCTAATAACCGTGTGGAACGCAATAATAGATCACATTACGATACATTCAGGAACCAGGAAGTGACTCAGAGATCGGGGGCCGCGATTTGGGGCGCATTTGGGTTCCAGAGACCGGAAGGACAGCGCAGCACCGAATGTGCTAGTCTGCTGTGCCAATAACCGGAACATTCGCCCTGTGTTCCAAAGACCGGAAGTATGACGCAGCTTTCACTGTGCTACCCTGGCTTGTGAATAACCGGAACATCCGCCCTGTGGGACGCATGTGCGTTCCAACAACAGGAAGTGACATTAACCAGGAAGCCAGGTAGACTACCAATGGGGCTACAGAGCGCCAAGCGGCAGCACTTTAAATACAGCTGCAGCATCAGGAATAAACTGCCTACCAGAGGGAACATGAACACAGGGAAGGACTCCAGCATGTAAGTTATATACACCTTGTCATTAGAACTACAAGTTTCTGGACCACTTAACTTTTATTCAACATGAGTATTATTTGTGACTATGATTTTTGATTTTAGTGTGGGTCTCACTAGGACTTCATGATGGGGGGACAATAGGAATAATCTCTTACTGGGATCTTCCCTACCATCTAAACTGTGAGTCCGCACTGATCTCTGTACTTATGCATTTCTGGATGATAAACGTCAAACTGACTTGGGTGTATGATCATTTTCTGCCCCATAGGATGCGGAATATACTGTCTATCTCTGGAGGAGTCCGCTAATCAACCCTGACTAATCGTATTTTTGTATATGTCTGTACCACGTTATTGTTGTTTTTTCTTTTCTCTTTTTTTCTGCATTCAGTTGATATATATGTATATCTATGAATGATTTATAGCCTCACCTCATATTTTGGTAAACTAGGAAACATCCCTGATGTACCCCCATAGGGACCTGTGAGGGGTAGGAGTCTAGGTACGTGGACAGGGGGCCTCCACCACTAGGAGCCCTCCCTGGGCTGAGGTTATAGGATAGGGGTAGCTATAGGGACAAATATCCCCATACCCCAGGTTACCAAGTATACTGGATGTGATTATAGGATACACTTTTCTGTTTATATATTATTTACGTTATAACAAGTGGACCCAAACGGGATCCCTTTTAAGGTATACCAATAAAATTGTTATTTTAGGGGTTACTCTATATGCTGGAATTGTTAACAACTATTTACCCCACTATATATTTATGTATATTGACATTGGAAATTGATATATGGTATGAGAGCATTATTTGTGACAGTCTCTGGGATGCCTCTGAATTTGATGCTAATCCTCCTGCTTCTATCCTCTAGGTCAATGATCTTGGCCTGCAGGTTTCAATTTGATCTTCCATAGCATTATAGCGGTCTATAACTTCGTTTGGGGAAACTGCAAATTCGCCCATTTTGTTCTCTATATGGGATACTCTGTCGCCTATAGCATCAATGGCTTGTTGAAATGGCTTAATGGATTGTTTAAAGTCTGCGTTTATTGAACTGCACAGTGCAAGTAGCATATCTTTAATCAAGTTGGGAGACAGTTCTTTGTCTCTCGCTTGGAAATCAGTAAAATTACCAAATGCATCATTATGCGATTGTTCTGTATTCACTGTGCCCTGTGATGGATCGTGTGAGAATTTATTATTTTGCTTTAGAGGACTTGCTGTTGGCGTATCATCCTCCTGGTGTTCAGGACTCCGAATGTTCTCAAATCTGTACTCAGTAGATATGAGTTTTGTTAATGGTTGGGGATGCAATTTATTTTTCAGTGCTTTTGCGCTTTTCCCCACCATTTTAATCGCTCTCTCAGGCAAGTTATTTAATGTCTCATGTTCGCAGGCGAGCTGTTCTTAATAAATGTTTGCTGGTCTCCCCTTCTTCACCGGAGTGTTAGGGGGTTTATGGCGATTCTTTTCTCCCGATTTGATCGGAGTGCTTGGTACCGCTTCTTTGTCTGACATGCAGGAAGGCTGGTAGCTGGAGCATGAGGAAGCGTCTGAGAGCGCTCCGGCGCCATCTTGGTTTGCATACATGTGTGCAGAAAGTGCAAAATCCGGTTTGAGCGTTCAGAATCTTTCAGTCTTCTAGACCTAGATTGTCTGTTTCTTTGTGGTCCAAAAAAGGTGGTCATTGTGAGGTTTAGTCGGGTGGAAGTTGCTTTTGGAACTATATTGCAGAGGAGCCTCTGCTTCACGCGGCCATCTCAGTCAGCAGCCAAGCCACGTCCCCAACATACAGACTTCTGAAACAAGACCCGACAGAAACATTCCACAAACAACTGGTGAAACTCTGTAACAAGGGCTACGATAAAGAGATCCTCTTGGAATGAGAATGAAGATTCATAATAAACACCCAAAAATGTTTACCTGTCTTCTATTGTTTGCCAAAAGTCCATAAAGACCAAAAAAATCCCCCCCCGACGACCTATAATATCCGGTATAGGCTCTATCTCCACCAATCTATCTCAATACATTGACAGAATCCTACAGCCGATAGTAACACAAACCCCTTCGTACATTAAAGACACCACTGAAATTATAGCGGTCCTAGAAAAACGTACTATTGAAGAGAATTGGACTATAAGCACCATGGATGTGAACTTATTATACACTATAATAGAACACCAACAAGGCCTGGATGCCCTAAAAAAAAAAATAACTTCAAATAACACCCTGAAAAAAGACCAAATTGATTTCATTCTAGAAGGAGTATCATACATTTCGACCCGCAACTATTTCACATTCGACTCAAAATTCTAGCTACAAAAAAAAAGGCACAGTCATGGGAACCAGATTTGCCCCCAGTTATGCCAATATCTTTATGGCCCAGTGGGAGAGTGAGGTCATCGGGCCTAGACTGGGGACAAGTCTGGTGCTATGGAAAAGATATATCGACGATATTATATTCATTTGGCGAGAAACAGCGGACAACCTTGACAATTTCATGAGGGAAATACATTTAAATGATAGGAACCTTCGGTTCGACACAACCATTAGCAAAACACAAGAATTTTTAGACATATCAATCAATATAATCAATCAAAAAATATGTAAGACATATCACAAGCCAGTTATGAAAAACAGCTTCATTCCATATACGAGTTGCCACCTTCCTAGATGGCTTCTCAATATACCCACAAGCCAATTCAGACGAATCAAACGCAACTGTACTAATAACGACCAATTTGAATTAGAAGCATACAAGCTCAACCAAGAATTCCTAACTAAGGCATACCCAATGGACTCAATAAAGAACTCACTCAACAAAGTTAGGGCCATGAATAGAACAGATTTTTTCACACCAACAGACAAAACACCAAAACAGGAAGATAATTTCCGTATAATCCTACCCTTTCATGCCCAATATAAGAAAGCGGAACAAATAATAAACAAACACTGGCCACACCTCTTGAAAGATAAGATTATAGGACCCATCCTCACTGAGAAACCGCGAATTACATACACCAAAGCCGTGAACTTAGGCCTTAAAATAGCACCAACTATTAAGACCAAAAGCACTCCACCCACATCCAATTGGCTGTCATTTAAAGGTTTCCACAGGTGTGGCAAGTGCAATAACTGCAAGACAACCACTTTCCCCAAAAAAACAACAGACATCAAATCTTTACAAAACTCCTACACATTCCAAATTAAAGATGGTCTAACCTGTGACTCAACGGATGTCATTTACATCCTGGAATGCCCATGTAACAAACAGTATGTTGGACGCACCAAGCGTACCCTTAAGAAAAAAGTCTCGGAGCACATGACGAACATAAAAAAGGGTTTCAAACTTTTTCAAACTACATTCAGTCTCCAAGCATTACAAGGATCACAATAGTGACCCCTCCACTCTTAGATTTACAGCAATAGAGAAGGTTAGGAGACACTGGAGAGGAGGCGACCATATTAGTAATATGTCTAGAATGGAATCAAGAGGAATCTACGAATTCGACACCCTCACCCCAGCAGGACTGAATGCAGACATTGAACTATTCAGTTTTCTATAACTTTACTGATTCCCTGGGTGGCTGTCCGCCTGGGACGGGATGTCTAGGTGCTCTTACCAGCACCTCGACATCATCTCCTGAATGGGCCGCTAGCCATGCTACCTACAATCAAATACTACATACTAACGACAAACATAAAAGATTGCTTAACCAAAAACCTTTATACAATAAAAAAAATTCCAATAAATTTCACAACAGAATTTTTTTTTCTACAACATATATTCTCTTACCATTAATAATTCTCTATGACAACAATTTACCACAGGAATTGACCACAAGAACCCTCAATAACACTTACCTACACATCCATCCGGGTCATTCCTCTGGGAAGACACGCTTGAATCAAATATGATGCCTAAAATCTGAGAAAATAGGTATACCGATAAAGATTCTAAAATTGTTCACAGGCACACACAATATATAGAATAGGTAGAACATCCCAAGAAATACCCCATACTCTCCATCACGCGTTCCCATTCAGGGGCTTCTACGTTATGTATTTTTTATACACTTGTCTATATACATAACATTCTCCATAAATCCCTTTTTATATTTTGCATACCAATATCTCTGTCACCCTCACCCCAAGATCCCTCATGCACACATACATGTGCACAATAAATACACACATATAAAAATCACTACAAAAATCCCCAAAATTTGGGAAACATTCCCAAATAAAACTCAACAAAACCGCACCCTAGCCCCCACACGATGTCGATAGGTGTGTGTACACACACGAATATGTGAAGTAATACCCTCACATATTGAAAGACAGTTTCCATGAAAAGAACGCATTAAAACCGCACTCTGAACCAACTCCTTATCCCAGCGTACGATCACAAGTCTAATCACATCCAAAAATCACATGACCGCGCCTTGAACACACCCCATTCTGATGCATATGATCTAATCACCTGACCAGAACACACCCCCTTCTGATGCACATGATCCAATCACCTGACCAGAACACTACACTGACATCATAATGACAATTCAAAAAAAACACCTATCTTTTCACAACATAGGTTTGCTCAAGGGACTTTGTCCCCATGACGCACTATGGAGCATTGCCGCAACACCATTATGGAATATCGCTTAAACACCAATTAAATCCAACAGCTGGGATATCATAACCATGCCCCCTTCCTTCCGTCATCAGGAACGCCCCCACTCTCCCATTATATGCCGAGAAAATTCACTATGCTGCAGGCCACTGAAGAAGAAACATCCTGTTTTGAAACGCATCTGGTTCCCCTGCAGCAGTGTAAGAGGCAGCCCTGAATCAACCAGCAGCATTTCCACACTTATATCTATGCAGACTGTCATGTTTCCCTCCGGTCACCAGAGGACACTGTGACTGAACAGGAACCTGAGGTGTTCTGGCCAGAGGCTAAGAAAGAGTTAAGAAGTTTTTCCTGGGCTGTTCGAGAAGTTGCTGGGGGCCTTGCTGAGATAACAGGGAGAGATGGACTGCTGAGAGATAACAGTAAAAGACTGTAGCAGCAGGAGGCTATATTAGCTGAGATTTCCCTGACAGCTGTGGAGCTGCACACAGAGGACTTCACTGTGTGTTCCAGAGGAGTGGGACCATGTGTAGAGACCAGTACAAGCCGGATCCTTCTTGCCAGAGCTGAAACTAGGCGGAGATCTGCATCTGTTGTGACCAGAGAGAGAAAGACAGCCAAGCAAGCGACCGGACCTGGATCCAGACTGCATCTTATTGTACCCAGGAGAATCTTCAGAACTGTGAGTAGTCAGTGCGCTGTAGAAGCGTCCCCTGGGTAGCAGGGCTAGATAGGAAATTAGGTAGTGAGAGTAGCCTGCAAGCTGACTGCTTAGCTGTTTAGCTTATTCTGTGTATATGCAAAATCTCATTACCACTGTTGTTGATTTATGTTCACCTGTTCATACCATTCCTGTCTTTGACCCATTGTGCCGCTGGTGCGGTGGTACTGTATTGTTACTCAGGTTTTCCGGCAGTTTCATTTTGCTCCTTAATAAAGCCGGTTTTTGCTTCAGTCTCCTTGTCCGCTGTACTGTACTTGAATCCTGCTTTGCGGTCTCTCCCTCCTCTGACCGCTACAAGTGGCGCTGCGAGCAGGGTACAGTCACAGAGATGGAGGCGGCTGAAGGCAATGTACATAATGCTAATGTAAGCCCCTCAGGACAATGGTGGAACATCCTGCAAGGGCCCTCCCTATTGGCACGTTGTTTAACTTGCTACCTAAATTTGATGGCCAGAACATGTCACTGTCGGACTGGGTGTCAAGATTACAGAGTGCTGCTAGGATTTACAATGTCAGCCCAGAACTACAAGTAGAAATTGCTTTGGCCGCTCTAGAGGGTGAGGCTCGACAAAATGTCCTACTACAACCAGAAGCCATGCGCAATACATTAAAAGAGATTCCTGGAAGAAATATATACGGTGAAACAGCCAGTGCAGGGCACCTCAGGGCGAAATTCTTTTACCGAATTCAGCAGGAAGGTGAAGGTGTCTCGCAGTATGCAATGGCGCTACAGGAAGTGTTGGCCGAGGTGCAGAAAAAAGAGACGGATGAGTAACCGCCATGGGAACTGCAGATTGTATCCTGCGGAAACAATTCATTCTGGGACTCTACAGCACTTTCCTGAAACAGGCCCTGCAGGAACGAGTTAGGGTGGACTCTACACTAACCTTTAGACAAATATTAGCAGAGGCAGTGGCACAGAGCAAAGAAGAAAGTTATGTGTCTGGAGTGATACGGACCCAGACCGTCACCTCCCCCGGGGTTTCAAAGAGCGAAGAGGTCCTGGTCAGAGTAGTACAAGACTTAAAGAGCTCTCTGAGTGCTATGCACGAAAAGTTACCACACCTGGAAAAACGGATGGAGTCACACTATACCCCTAAAACTGCCTACCCGGCCCGACAATAAATTTATCATTGGACATTATGCCAGAGAGTGTCGGAGTGATGTGGCTAGACGCCCAGAGCCACCGTTAAACTTCCTACCCCCGCAGTAGTGGGGCGTACTGCGGGGGAGTTGGAGAGCCAAGATACCCAGTATAGCTCCGAGCAGCTGGTCGCAGGGTGTCCCACCATTCGAGCTGAATTTGAAGGCATTCCGGTCGACTGCTTAGTGGATACCGGGTCACAAGTAACGACTATGCCTGAGTCACTCTTCTACCGTTACTTCCAAGCGCTGGCCAAGCCAGAGCGAGAGAGACGCTGGTCCGGGTTACAGCGGCAAATCAACAACAGATCCCTGTCACAGGAGTCGTGTGGATGAATGTACGGCTATGTGGGCAAGAAGTGGGACGGAAAGGTATCCTGTTGGTCCCTGAGACGTTCAAAGAAGATATGCCTGTGATAATGGGCATGAACATTCTGCGAGAATTAGATCAGATAATGTTCACCAAACGGGGGCCAGGCTATTGGAAGCAAGCCACTCCGCACAAACCTACTCAGAAAGCATTTCAACGGCTGATCCAATTCTGTGGGACACAGAAAAGTGTCCCAGCACACCAGTCTGTAGGAACGATCCGAGCGCCAGGAAAGGCTACCCTCACCATCCCCCCTGGACGGGAGACCATGTTGACGTTACCCGTGGAAACCTTCCGCAATATTGAAGGTATGGAGGTGTTCATCGAACTCACGGCCCTAGGAGAGTTGGGTCAGGATGTCCTGGTGGCCCGAACACTGGGAGTGGTCCAGAATGGATGAGTACCCATATGAGCTGTGAATATAGGACATCTAGAAGTTTCCTTGACGGCAGGTGTGGAACTGGCTCGTGTGTACCTACATCGGGGAGAAGTATTGAGTCAGAGAGAAGTGACTCTAGCTTCGGTAGGTGATGCTGTTTGGACCCTGGCAGTTACTGCCAGTGTAGAAGAGATGCCGACCCCAGAATGGAATGGGAGAACCATCTTGGATCAAATGGAAATAGATGTGAAGGCTCTCAGTTCAGACCAACAGGCAAGCAGTTGAAAACATGCTGTGGGAGAATCAGGCTGCATTCGCCCGTCACGCCGATGACTTTGGCTGCACTGGATGCTATCACACATGAGATACCGCCTGGGGGACACTCCTCCAATTCGGGAAAGATATCGGCAGATTCCGCCCAAGTTGTACCAGGAAGTGAAAACGTTGTTGAAAACAGATGATAGATTACTGGAGTGGTGCGGGGTAGCCAGAGCCCTTGGGCGGCCCCAGTGGTGCTTGTTAAGAAGAAGGATAGCACTAATTCGGTTTTGTGTGGATTACCGGCGGTTGAATGCATGCACCGCGCGAGACTCATATCCTCTGCCACGTATAGAGGAGTCTCTGACTGCTCTAGGACGAAGCCAAATACTTCTCTACCTTGGACCTGGCGAGCGGGTACTGGCAAGGTACCAGTGGCCGAGCAAGACAAGGCAAAGACGGCGTTCATACTCCCCATGGGACTATTCAAATTCAACAGGATGCCATTTGGGCTGACTAATGCCCCGGGGACCTTCCAGCAGGCTGATGGAGAGATGCCTGGGAGACCTGAATTTTGAAGCCACTCTGATATACCTGGACGATATCATCGTATACTCTGCTACTTTTCAAGAACACCTGAATCGGCTAGGGCAGGTACTAGAGCGACTGCGATCCCATGGCCTGAAGGTAAAGCCAAAGAAGTGTCATCTCTTCAAGAGGGAGATTGAGTACTTGGGCCATAGGGTGTGCCAAGACGAAGTGGCTGCAATACGACAATGGCTAGTGCCCAGAACGCTGCGGGAGTTGAATGCCTTCCTTGGACTGACCGGGTACTACCGGCGGTTCATCAAAGACTATGCCAAGATAGCAGGCCCTCTGAATGAGTTGTTGAGAGGAACGGCTGGGCAACCCAAGGGCCAAAATATTCCCTGGGGGCAGAAGCAGGAAGAGGCCTTCCAGGCCCTGAAAGAAGCTCTGACATCGGCCCCCATATTGGCTTATGCCGACTTTGATAAACCATTTCTCTTATCTACTGATGGCAGTCTCTACGGACTCGGGGCAGTCCTGTCGCAGGTACAAGATGGACATGAGAGGGTGATCGCCTACGCCAGTAGATCCTTGCGAGAGACAGAGCGAAACCCCCACAACTACAGTTCCTTCCGGCTAGAACTCCTTGCCCTGGTGTGGGCCATGACGGAGAAGTTTGCAGGATATTTGACAGGAGCTAAGATCTTTGTACGGACTGATAACAATCCCCTGGCCCATCTGGACACTGCCAAGTTGGGAGCCCTGGAGCAACGCTGGGCAGCTCGCCTTGCAAAATATGACTTCTCAATTCGCTACCGTTCCGCTACGGAGAACACTAATGCCGATGGCCTGTCGAGGGTTACTTTTGAGACCCCAATAGGGGATAGTCAATGAACAAAAAGAAGAAGATGAAACTCTGAAGATTCGCAAGTTCGTTCTGCCCACAGTTGCGGCCCAGACAAGTGGGGAGGCCTGTAAGCTACCCAAGGCATTGAGGAGGACTAATGAGGACTGGGTCCGACTACAGGATGAAGATGTTGGACTGCGGCAGATAAAAAGCTGGGTAACCCAGCGAAGGAAGCCCAACAAAGAAGTAAGGGCTGACCTGGATGCCGAGATGAAGTCTGTTCTACATCAATGGGACAGACTGGAAATGCACAGAGCTGTTCTGTACCGCAAGTGGCAAGCAGCCCAATGACCTAGAGGCGAGGTGGCAAGTAGTCATACCCGGAAGCGTGGCATGTGAGATAGCCAAAGAAGCCCATGAATTTGGAGCTCACTTCGGGCCCGCCAAGACTTACCAGTGGCTGCAGCGTTATGTGTATTGTCCGCGACTGGAGGCCATGGTGGAGGAAGTTTGCCGACAGTGTTGAGTGTGTGAACTCACTAAAAGCACGGAACAGAGGGCACCCCTCCAGTCCATACAGACCAAAGAACCGCTGGAATTATTGATGATAGACTACCTCCTCGTGGGACAATCATCAAGAGGTCCACAGTACTGCCTGGTCATGGTTGACCACTTCTCCAAGTTTGCAGTAGTCTCCCCAACTCGGGATCAGACGGCTGAGTCCGCAGCACGCGCTATCTGTCAGGATTTCATCCGGGTCTACGGGTGTCCAAAGCGGATCCACTCAGATCAAGGGGCGTGCTTTCAAGGGAAAGTAATGGAGGAGCTACACCGACTGTACGGTATTGAAAAATCCAGAACGACCCCCTATCATCCCCAAGGGAATGGGGCCTGTGAGCGCTTCAACCGGACGCTGCTACAAATGCTGAGAACGCTAGAGGAAGACAAGAGGGCACACTGGCCTGATTACCTGCCGGAACTAGTCTGGGCCTACAATAATCGGGTCCATACCACCACCGGTTACACCCCGTATATGTTACTGTTTGGGAGAGCTGGTAGAGAAATCGTTGAATTGAACCTGGAACAGCCAGAAGACCTAATGGAGCGATCAACCACCTCATGGGTGAAAGAACACCGTCAGCGACTCCAGACCATCCGCCGGTTGGCAGGCCAGCGGTTACAGGAGAGAACTCATACGGACCGTCCTCCAGTCCAGGAGGTGCCACTGAAGCCTGGAGACCGGGTCCTGGTACGAGAGAAACGCCCCAGAGGCAAATTGAGTGAGCGTTGGGAAGTACAGCCATACAAAGTGATCAAGAGAGTGTACCCTAATGGTCCGGTTTACGAAGTGCAGGTTGAAAATGAGGAGTTTGCTTCACAGACTTTACATAGGAATATGCTACGGCCATGCCGGTCCGCAGATCCTGCACCTATTCAGAGGACACCTTCTCCTCCTGCCCCATACCCAGAATGTGTTATCTCAGATGGAAACGAATGTGAAGACTGGTGGACCGTTCCTGACACTGCGGAAGGTCCCCAGGCCGTAGGTGATGAGGCTCCTGCTACAGAACCACTACCGTCTCGCAGTGAGGAGGAACCCGCGACCACACCCAGATCTCCTGCTGTAATGGAAGAGCCCAGGTTAACAACTCCCAGTGGAGAAAGTCAGGTCCTAGCAGATAGTCAAGACCTCCGGAGATCCAGTAGGTCTACTGCAGGGGTTCCACCAAATAGGTACGCTGCTGACGAGTTCATTTGGTCTGACTGTAGGTATTGTGGACAATGTTGTACTGCAGTTTGAATGTTTCATTAACCCCTTTGTTTTCCATGGACTATATAGCGAGGCCGAGGACGGCCACCTTTAAGTGGGAGGCATGTAAGAGGCAGCCCTGAATCAACCAGCAGCATTTCCAGCACTTATATCTATGCAGACTGTCATGTTTCCCTCCGGCCACCAGAGGCCACTGTGACTAAACAGGAACCTGAGTTGTGCTGGCCAGAGGCTAAGAAAGAGTTGAGAAGTTTTTCCCGGGCTGTTTGAGAAGTTGCTGGGGGCCTTGCTGAGATAACAGGGAGAGATGGACTGCTGAGAGATAACAGTAAAAGACTGTAGCAGCAGGAGTCTAAATTAGCTGAGATTTCCCTGACAGCTGTGGAGCTGCACACAGAGGACTTCACTGTGTGTTCCAGAGGAGTGGGACCGTGTGTAGAGACCAGTACAAGCCGGATCCTTCCTGCCAGAGCCGAAACTAGGTGGAGATCTGCATCTGTTGTGACCAGAGAGAGAAAGACAGCCAAGCAAGCGACCGGACCTGGATCCAGACTGCAACCTGTTGTACCCAGGAGACTCTTCAGAACTGTGAGTGGCACCAGTGTTTTCCTGTGATAGGTTATAGAGTCAGGGACTTAGTCAGTGCGCTGTAGAAGCTTCCCCTGGGTAGCAGGGCTAGATAGGAAATTGGTAGTGAGAGTAGCTTGCAAGCTGATTGCTTACTGTTTAGCTCATTCTGTGTATATGCAAAACTCCATTGCCATTGTTGTTGATTTATGTTCACCTGTTTATACCATTCCTGTCTTTGACCCATTGTGCCTCTGGGGCGGTGGTACTGTATTGTTACTCAGGTTTTCCGGTAGTTTCATTTTGCTCCTTAATAAAGCCGTTTTTTGCTTCAGTCTCCTTGTCCGCTGTACTGTACTTAAATTCTGCTTTGCAGTCTCTCCCTCTTCTGACCGCTACAGCCGCACAAGGATTATTGCCCTCTCAAAGAAGAGCAGACATCTATCCCTGGATTGATTCCCCTACAGTAGTAGAAGGATTATTGCCCTCTCAAAGAAAAGCGGACATCTATCCCTGGATCCAAAGAGCCATACGGCCTGGAACAGCGCTACTCCCGCCCACGCTCCTCAAACAAGCCCATCGCCCGCCCTTGTGGAATGCCACTAGTGGACCTGGTGAGTATAAAGGGTGTCTGTATTTACCTGCACTACGGAATACCGCGATTGCGGCAGCATTACAACAATACGGGTAAGGCTTTAACTATGTTCCTCACACATATGGTTACACTTACATCTGTGTAAATTCCATAAAAGAAGGATGACTCACATGGTGAAACAGCCAGATTGCACAATAATCACGGTCCCTGCAAGTACATTGCAATAGAGGCAGTTGCAACATTTACCTACAATCAGGAGGATCCCTTGGTATACACCAAGAACGCTGCCACCCAACAGGAAAATAAGAAGAAATAATAACATCATTACAGGCAGCACTACAAGTGCCAGCAATCACAATAACTTTCGATCCTGTACAGGATCTTATATAGACATTTGGAATAACTTTCCCTGAAGCCAATGCCAGATCCTACGCCGGACATTGAACTTACTATTATTTATTGGAATACACATCTTTAATATTTTTCATCTTTTTATTTTTAATTTAATATTTTTTTTCTACGTTTTTTCGACATTTTTTTTAATATACACCAATTATTTTTATATACATACTTTGGTCCATCCACTCATTTTCATATCAATTTTTATACTAAAAAATACCCCTTTTTAAATATACAACTGTATCTATTTGATTCATTCACACCTGCACTAATCCACTAAAAAAACTTGTTGTTGCCTCTATACTGCGTCCGCTAATCCTGGCTACTAGAGCGAGTCTCCACAATTGGTGGAGAATGCTGGCAAGAGCAGTGAGGCTGGCGTGAACGCCAATATTTTTGATTTCTGCATTTTTCTGGCCCGGTTGTATGTCATACATTAAACCAGCTGTATTACAAACAGTGCACCACAACAAAATGGAGGCTGCTGTGAAGGCCCTCATGGAGGCTAATCTTCAGCAGCGAGAGACAAACCTGCAGCAACGTGAGGCTAATAAGCAGCAGCAGGAGACTCACCAGTTGCTGCTTCAACACGTGATGGCTTTGCAGACAGAAGGAGAAACCCTGAGTGTCCACAATGCCCGGAAATCAGTCCGTGCCGCGATTCCTAAGATGACCACCGCAGATGACATCGAAACCTACCTGGCGATGTACGAGAAAGTAGCCATCAGGGGAAAGCTACCCCGTGACCAGTGGGCTGAGGTCCTCGCTCCATTCCTGGCATCCGATTCCCAGCGGGTGTATTACGACTTGTCGGACGATCGAGGACCCAGTATTATGACTTATTCCACTAAGTATACTGGCCCAAAAGTTGGAGTGATGTGCATTTACCGAGACTTTAAAGACTACCCCACCACGCTGGTGTCTCTAACCATGGTGGCCGGTAGATGGATCCATGAGGTGGCTGTCGCCACAAATCTACATTATGAACTCATAATAAGGATAGACTTCCTGGGCTTCCCCGCACTGTGGCCTGCTATGAGAATGACTGATACCCATGAGACAGGGGTAATTCTAGCAGAGTGGCCCAGCTCAGGGGGAGACCAGAACCCTGGGAACCTGAGACCAAAGGGCCAGTAGTAGAGGTGACCGCTACTTTGGTGGAAATGGGGCAGATAACCCCCTAAGTGTGATGGTGGGAGACAAGGAGGACTTTCCGCCAGGTCCTGAATTGGCAGACCTTAGTGTCTCCGGGGATAATTTTGGTACCGCGCAACATTGGGACCCAACCCTATCCCGTGCCTCGAAAAATGTGTTAATAGTAGATGGTGAACCACAACCTGGGGCAGAGTCAGTGTTTCCCCATTTTGTGGTTCATCAAGATATGTTGTATCGGGTAAACCAACTATGGGGTGAGCCTATTGAACAGTTTGTGGTCCCCAAGGCTTATCACAAGCTTGTGTTAGATCTAGCCCACCAACACGTTCTCGGGGGTCACATAAAAGTGTAATTTAGTACGTTACCCAGATGCAAGATCAGCTAGAGACAGTGTAGTCTTGTTAGGGAGCATATGGAGGCAGCTCAGCGAGCCCATAATCGTCAGGCTCGGGTCCGGATCTTTATTCGTGTGATCTGGTTTTGGTTCTGGTGCCAACCGTGGACAGTAAGTTCCTGGCTAGGTGGCAGGGGCCCTACGAGATACTCGAGAAAACCAGCCAGGGCAGCGAATGACTAAGATGTAATACCCCAACTTCCCTGACAAAGCCGCATCGCAGTATAGGGCAAGATCCATAACCAATAGAGTCGTAATTATTGTCCAGCTCAATACATATTGTGTTAATGTTTGGAGGCTAACTGCCTGATCTCCCAGGGTGTGAGATGTGTGAATGAATGATGGATGTCTGTCGCATAGGGATATAGGAATACATTGTATCTATTTACAATAGAAACTCCTATACTTAGGACCTTTAGGGACACCAAACAATTCACCATTGAAAACACACCTGGTAACCTGCGATGATACATGGTCACAGAGTATCCATGAAGTTAACCACCTCTTAAATAGAATGTAGAGCGAGCGACAGCGCCCCAAAAAAAGACATAAAGTAAATGACTTAGCCCGAAACTACAACCTGATATTTTTAAATTACCTTGTAGTATTGGTTTCTCTAAGTATTTTTGTTTTAAAAGTAAATAATAAAGGTTAAAGTTTTAACATATAGATAGGACCCCTAAAAGGAGGTGACCATGGTTGGACTTTTGGATGAAGGCTTGCTACCTGTTTGGCGTGAAAACAGGTTGGTGCTGCTATCAGCAAGAACTCTTTGAGGCAGAATTTCCACAGGGTGTGAATTACCACCAACACCGCAAGGTGACATTTTGTTTGAATATGACTGCTTGTTTTGTCACTTGCCTAAAGTGTGAATAAAACACTGAACTGTTTGATCCAAAGAACTTGTTGTTGCCTCTATACTGCGTCCGCTAATACTGTCTACCAGTGCGAGTCCCCACATACTGTATGGAGCAGGAGCGCCGCACAGTATTAGAATGTATTGGCTCCGATAAGCCGAAGTTATTATTTAGTGAAGTCTCGCAAGACTGCACAATAATGTCATAAATTAATTAGTACCGTAAAAAAACATTTCCTGAACTTGGGTTTGATTTTTTTTTAAATCTACTTTGGATGTTTCATCCGAAGTTGATTCACTCATCTCTTAGAGATAAGGGAATTTCTCAAAAATTTGATTAGGGCCAGTTCGCAGAATTTTCTGAAAAGATTTGTTTTTTATCCAAATTTATTAGCAGCGAATCACGTTAAAAAACTTCTATTTCCTGGCTGCAGAGAGCCTTTATAGTGGTGTAGAACACTGTGCCTTGCAGTAACACGCATAGGGAGTCTGTTGTGGTAGTGAAATAATACAGTGAGTCAGTATGACATGCAGATGACAGGCATCGCTCTTAGAATCACTGCACACTTCACTTATTTGGGGCAGTTACAGGGCCAAAACTTACCAAATAACTGAAGTGTGAAATTAGCCTTACAGGTTGAAAGAAGCGTGCAGAGGCCAAAGATCCTACTGTAGCCTGAAAGCGCGCACTCCTTTTACACCGTCGTTAGTTGATTCCACATAGATGTCTACAGAACCTGTTCTTTTAAACACTTAGACAAGTAGAGCCGACCGACTCCCCCCGGAGTGGAGAGGGTGTCAGCAGTAAGTTTGTGTTGACGTCACTGATTGTTTTGCCCTTCCTCTGATCTGTCAGAACAATAACCCCCAAAAAAAAAACAATAACCCCCAAAAAATGGTTCTGTCTGATGAGCATCCGCCTTCACTTGGTCAGCATTTTGTCAGTAAACATCAGTAACATAGTAACATAGTTTATAAGGCCGAAAAAAGTAATCTGTCCGTCCTGTTATCCTACAAGTTGATCCAGAGGAAGGCAAAGAAAAAAAAACTGTGAGGTAGAAGCCAATTTTCCTCACTTAAGGGGAAAAAGATTCCTTCCCGACTCCAATCAGGCAACAGCTTGAGAAGTCCACAGAGTGGCCCAATGACATAGTGTAGAGATAGCAGCAGCATGAGGAGACCACAGACTGGCAAGGTGACATAGTGTGGAGGTGGCAGCAGCAGCATGAAGAGACCACAGAGTGGCAAGGTGACATTGTGTGGAGGTGGCAGCAGCATGAGGAGGCCACAGAGTGGCCTGGCGACATAGCGTTGAGTTAGCTGCAGCAGCAGCATGAGGAGTTGAGGTGGCAGCAAGATGAGGAAGCCACAGAGTGGCCCAGTGACATAGTGTTAAGTTAAAAGCAGCATGAGGAGGCAACAGACTGGCAAGGTGACATAGTGTGGAGGTGGCATCAGCAGCATGAAGAGACCACAGAGTGGCACAATGACATAGTGTGGAGGTGGCAGCAGCGTGAGGAGACCACAGAGTGGCACAATGACAGAGTGTGGAGGTGGCAGCAGCAGCATGAGGAGGCCACAGACTGGCAAGGTGATGTAGTGTGGAGGTGGCAGCAGCAGCAGCATGAGGAAGCCACATACTGGCAAGGTGACATAGTGTGGAGGTGGCAGCAGCAGCATAAGGAGGCCACAGAGTGGCACAATGCCAGAGTGTGGAGGTAGCAGCAGCATGAGGAGACCTGAGTGGTGAGGTGGCAGCAGCATGAGGAGACCACAGAGTGACCTGGTGAATGAGTGGGAAGGTGGGTGGAAATAACAGTACCCGCTGATGATTGTGGGTCTAAGAAGGAGCACTTGGCATCAGATGTGTTACATCAGACGGGTGGCAGCATCGGAACATCGGATGTAGGTACATTAGGTGGTCATTGGAATTTTTTGTTTACTGTAGGCCAGTACAGGCTCCAAAAATTAGGCATTCACCTGACAGAGAAGAACTTGTGATGATGTGGCTGGAGGTACATTAGGCGCTCACTGGATAAAAATTTTACTGTAGGCCAGCACAGGCCCAAAAAATTAAGCATTCACCTGACAGAAAAGAACTTGTGATTTTGTGGCTGGAGGTACGTACATTAGGAGGTCACTGATTAAAAAATTTACTGTAGGCCAGTACAGACCCCAAAAATTAGCCACTAACCTGACAGAAAAGAACTTGTGATTATGTGGCTGGAGGTACATTAGGCCGTCACTGGATACAAATTTTACTGTAGGCCACTAGAATACACGCCACAAAAATTAGGCATTCACCTGACAGAAAAGGCCTTTTATGCCGCTGTATATACATAAGACAAGGACCATTCTTTGTTCTGAGTGGTGGCAGATATGTGTGGACTGGCATGAGGAAATTCAATTACACATGGTCGTCACAGGTGTTGAATCCATGCCTCATTAATTTTTAGAAATGTGAGGTAGTCCACACTGTCGTGAGCTAGGCGAATGTGCTTATTGGTCACGATTCCCTCTGCTGCGCTGAACGTTCTTTCGGACAGGATACTCGATGAGGGGCAAGCCAAGAGATCCATGACAAATTGTGCCAGCTCTGGCCACAGGTCAGACCTGCACACCCAGTAGTCAGAGGGTTCCTCGCTTCTCGGAGCATCAACATCTGCCATTAACCCGATGTAGTCGGAAGCCTGTTGGTCTAGGCGTTCCCTGAGGCTAGATCTGGAGGGCGGCTGTCGATGGGTTGGCTGCATGAATGATCTCATATCCAAAGTGACCAACACATTTTCAAACCGCCCTCTTCTTGCAGGCACGGTAGGATTGGTACCTGCACCTGTTTCGCTGTGGGTGGAAATTCCTTTGCCAGTGCCCACAGCGAGGCCTGGAATTGCTGCATTCTGCCAGCCCTCTGCGGCATTCTGCCAGCCCTCTGTGATGCTGGTAACATGTTCACCATTTTGTGTTTGTACCGGGGTCTAAGTATGTTTCCACCCAGTACTGGTCCTTGCCCTTTATGCTTTTCATACGGGGGGTCCCTCTTCAAACACTGGAGCATGAAAGCCCTAATTTGCACTAAATTTGAAGCTGCTCATCGCCCAGGAGAATGTCGTCCTTGGTCTCCTCCGCCCAGCCACAGACAACGCCAGGGATCCCTGAAAAGTTTAAAGTCCCCCTCAAAGTCTGCTCTTCTTGCTCCAACTCCTCCTCCCCCCAGCCACCATCCTCCGCTGACTCCTCTTCAGACTCCTGCTGACTTGTCTCAGATGGAGTAGCCCCCCTGGGAATTCATTCAGCATTGCGAATTCCTCATCTTCCAGCTCCTGCTCCTCGAAGGCTTCAATGACACGATGCAATGCACGCTCCAGAAAGAAGGCGTACGGTACGATGTCACTGATGGCGCCCTGGCTGCGACTGACCATTTGGTGATCTCATCAAATGGCGGCAGAAGTCTGCATGAATCGCGCATGAGCAACCACTGTGAAAAGAAACCAAGCTCCCCAGAACCTGTCCTGCTGCAGAGTTCATACAGGTAGTCGTTAACTGCACGTTGCTGCTGGAGCAGCCTATCAAGCATATACAAGGTGGAGTTCCAGAGTGTTGGGCTGTCACAAATCAGACGCCTGACGGGCATTTGTTGTCACGGCTGAACGTCAGCAAGGCGAGCCATGGCCGTGTAAGATCTAAAATGGCCAGAGATTTTCCTGGCCTGCCGCAAGATGTCCTGTAACCCAGGTTATTTGGCAAAGAATCGCTGCACGACTAAGTTCAGGACGTGTGCCATGCACGGCACATTTGTCATTTTGCCCTGTTTCAGTGCGCTCAGCAGATTGGCACCGTTGTCTCACACCACTTTGCCAACTGTCAAATTGAGCGGGGTTAGCCACTGATCGGCCTGTGACCGCAATGCTGAAAGAAGTGCAGAACCGGTGTGGCTCTTGGCTTCCAGGCACAACAGCCGCAGCACAGCATGGCAACGTCTTACCTGGAATGTCGAATAGGTTCCACGGAGCTTGGAGAGCTCAGCAGAAGAGGCGGTAGCAGTGGAAAAGGAGGAGTCAGCTGAAGAGGAGACGGAGGATGGAGTAGGACTAGGAGAAGAAGAGGTAGGCCTGCATACAATCCTTGGCGGTAACACCAAATCCACACGGGAGCCACGGGTTACATGCTTGATGGCCGTCAGAAGGTTCACCCATAGAGTTGAGCGAACATCTGGATGTTCGGGTTCGAGAAGTTCGGCCGAACTTCCCGGAAATGTTCGGGTTCGGGATCTGAACCCGATCCGAACTTCGTCCCGAACCCAAACCCCATTGAAGTCAATGGGGACCCGAACTTTTCGGCACTAAAAAGGCTGTAAGACAGCCCAGGAAAGAGCTAGAGGGCTGCAAAAGGTAGCAACATGTAGGTAAATCCCCTGCAAACAAATGTGGATAGGGAAATGAATTAAAATAAAATAAATAAAAATTAACCAATATCAATTGGAGAGAGGTCCCATAGCAGAGAATCTGGCTTCACGTCACCCACCACTGTAACAGTCCATTGTCATATATTTAGGCCCAGGCACCCAGGTAGATGAGAGAGGTCCCGTAACAGAGAATCTGGCTTCATGTCAGCAGAGAATCAGTCTGCATGTCATAGCAGAGAATCAGGCTTCACGTCAGCCACCACTGTAACAGTCCATTGTCATATATTTAGGCACAGGCACCCAGGCAGAGGAGAGAGGTCCCATAACAGAGAATCTGGCTTCATGTCAGCAGAGAATCAGTCTGCATGTCATAGCAGAGAATCAGGCTTCACGTCACCCAACATTGGAACAGTCCATTATCATATATTTAGGCCCCGGCACCCAGACAGAGGAGATGTTCATTCAACTTTGGGTTGCCCCGCAATATAATGGTAAAATGAAAATAAAAAGAGGATTGAATGAGGAAGTGTCCTGGAGTACAATAATATATGGTTAAGGGGAGGTAGTTAATGTCTAATCTGCACAAGGGATGGACAGGTCCTGTGGGATCCATGCCTGGTTCATTTTTATGAACGTCAGCTTGTCCACATTGGCTGTAGACAGGCGGCTGCGTTTGTCTGTAATGATGCCCCCTGCCGTGCTGAATACACGTTCAGACAAAACGCTGGCCGCCGGGCAGGCCAGCACCTCCAAAGCATAAAAGGCTAGCTCTGGCCACGTGGACAATTTAGAGACCCAGAAGTTGAATGGGGCCGAACCATCAGTCAGTACGTGGAGGGGTGTGCACACGTACTGTTCCACCATGTTAGTGAAATGTTGCCTCCTGCTAACACGTTCCGTATCAGGTGGTGGTGCAGTTAGCTGTGGCGTGTTGACAAAACTTTTCCACATCTCTGCCATGCTAACCCTGCCCTCAGAGGAGCTGGCCGTGACACAGCTGCCTTGGCGACCTCTTGCTCCTCCTCTGCCTTGCCCTTGGGCTTCCACTTGTTCCCCTGTGACATTTGGGAATGCTCTCAGTAGCTTGTACTTGCGCATCTTCCTATCACGCTCCAGTGCAGGAAGTAAGGTGGGCACATTGTCTTTGTAGCGTGGATCCAGCAGGGTGGCAACCCAGTAGTCCGCACAGGTTAAAATGTGGGCAACTCTGCTGTCGTTGCGCAGGCACTGCAGCATGTAGTCGCTCATGTGTGCCAGGCTGCCCAGAGGTAAGGACAAGCTGTCCTCTGTGGGAGGCGTATCGTCATTGTCCTGCCTTTCCCTCCAGCCACGCACCAGTGATGGGCCCGAGCTGCGTTGGGTTCCACCCCGCTGTGACCATGCTTCATCCTCATCCTCCTCCACCTCCTCCTCATCCTCGTCCTCCTCGTCCTCCAGTAGTGGGCCCTGTCTGGCCACATTTGTACCTGGCCTCTGCTGTTGCAAAAAACCTCCCTCTGAGTCACTTCGAAGAGACTAGCCTGAAAGTGCTAAAAATGACCCCTCTTCCTCCTCCTCCTCCTCCTGGGCCACCTCCTCTTCTCCCTAAGTGTTTTCTCAAGGAGACATAGAAGTGGTATTGTAACGCTGATAACGGCGTCATCGCCACTGGCCATGTTGGTGGAGTACTCGAAACAGCGCAACAGGGCACACAGGTCTCTCATGGAGGCCCAGTCATTGGTGGTGAAGTGGTGCTGTTCCGCAGTGCGACTGACCCGTGCGTGCTGCAGCTGAAACTCCACTATGGCCTGCTGCTGCTCGCACAGTCTGTCCAGCATGTGCAAGGTGGAGTTCCACCTGGTGGGCACGTCGCATATGAGGCGGTGAGCGGGAAGGCCGAAGTTACGCTGTAGCGCAGACAGGCGAGCAGCGGCAGGATATGAACGCCGGAAGCGCGAACAGACGGCCCGCACTTTATGCAGCAGCTCTGACAGCTCTCGGGGTAGTTGTGAATGAACTTCTGCACCACCAAATTCAGCACATGCGCCAAGCAAGGGATGTGCGTCAAACCAGCTAGTCCCAGAGCTGCAACGAGATTTTGCCCATTATCGCACACCACCAGGCCGGGCTTGAGGTCACCGGCAGCAACCACTTGTCGGTCTGTTGTTCTATACCACGCCACAACTCCTGTGCGGTGTGGGGCCTGTCCCCCAAACATATGAGTTTCAGAATGGCCTGCTGACGTTTACCCCTGGCTGTGCTGAAGTTGGTGGTGAAGGTGTGTGGCTGACTGGATGAGCAGGTGGAAGAAGAGGAGGAGGAAGCTGAGTAGGAGGAGGTGGCAACAGGAGGCAAAGAATGTTGCCCTGCGATCCTTGGCGGCGGAAGGACATGCGCCAAACAGCTCTCCGCCTGGGGCCCAGCTGCCACTACATTTACCCGGTGTGCAGTTAGGGAGATATAGCGTCCCTGGCCGTGCTTACTGGTCCACGTATCTGTGGTTAGGTGGACCTTGCCACAGATGGCGTTGCGCAGTGCACACTTGATTTTATCGGATACTTGGTTGTGCAGGGAAGGCACGGCTCTCTTGGAGAAGTAGTGCCGGCTGGGAACAACATACTGTGGGACAGCAAGCGACATGAGCTGTTTGAAGCTGTCTGTGTCCACCAGCCTAAATGACAGCATTTTATAGGCCAGTAGTTTAGAAATGCTGGCATTCAGGGCCAGGGATCGAGGGTGGCTAGGTGGGATTTTACGCTTTCTCTCAAATGTTTGTGAGATGGAGAGCTGAACGCTGCCGTGTGACATGGTTGAGATGCTTGGTGACGGAGGTGGTGGTGTTGGTGGTACATCCCCTGTTTGCTGGGCGGCAGGTGCCAACGTTCCTCCAGAGGCGGAGGAAGAGGCCGAGGCGGCAGCAGCAGCAGAAGAGGCCGAGGCGGCAGCAGCAGAAGAGGCCGAGGCGGCAGCAGCAGAAGAGGTAGCAGGGGGAGCCTGAGCGACTTCCTTGTTTTTAAGGTGTTTACTCCACTGCAGTTCATGCTTTGCATGCAGGTGCCTGGTCATGCAGGTTGTGCTAAGGTTCAGAACGTTAATGCCTCGCTTCAGGCTCTGATGGCACAGCGTGCAAACCACTCGGGTCTTGTCGTCAGCACATTGTTTGAAGAAGTGCCATGCCAGGGAACTCCTTGAAGCTGCCTTTGGGGTGCTCGGTCCCAGATGGCGGCGGTCAGTAGCAGGCGGAGTCTTTTGGCGGCGGGTGTTCTGCTTTTGCCCACTGCTCCCTCTTTTGCTACGCTGTTTGCTCGGTCTCACCACTGCCTCTTCCTCTGAACTGTGAAAGTCAGTGGCACGACCTTCATTCCATGTGGGGTCTAGGACCTCATCGTCCCCTGCATCGTTTTCCACCCAGTCTTGATCCCTGACCTCCTGTTCAGTCTGCACACTGCAGAAAGACGCAGCAGTTGGCACCTGTGTTTCGTCATCATCAGAGACATGCTGAGGTGGTATTCCCATGTCCTCATCATCAGGAAACATAAGTGGTTGTGCGTCAGTGCATTCTATGTCTTCACCGCTGGGGAAGGGCTAGGTGGATGCCCTTGGGAAACCCTGCCAGCGGAGTCTTCAAACAGCATAAGAGACTGCTGCATAACTTGCGGCTCAGACAGTTTCCCTGGTATGCATGGGGGTGATGTGACAGACTGATGGGCTTGGTTTTCAGGTGCCATCTGTGCGCTTTCTGCAGAAGACTGGGTGGGAGATAATGTGAACGTGCTGGATCCACTGTCGGACACCCAATTGACTAATGCCTGTACCTGCTCAGGCCTTACCATCCTTAGAACGGCATTGGGCCCCACCAAATATCGCTGTAAATTATGGCGGCTACTGGGACCCGAGGTAGTTGGTTCACTAGGATGTGTGGCTGTGGCAGAACGGCCACGTCCTCTCCCAGCACCAGAGGGTCCACTAACACCACCACGACCATGTCCACGTCTGCGTCCTTTACTAGATGTTTTCCTCATTGTTATCGTTCACCACATCAACAAAAATATTATTTGGCCCAATGTATTGAATTCAAATTCAGGCCTTTTTTTAAAGACACCTAACACTATCTGGCTATCTATTTAGGTACCGTATTACACTAATACAGGCACAGCAGTAACCACAGATTTAGCTGACTATAAATTTGAGGCCTATTATTTAGGCGCTGGGTGACAGGTATACGTTTACAGACAGAATTAGACTGGGATATGCACAGTAGCGTGTGTGTGAAGTTATTGAGAATGACCCTATGTGCACCTTGAATCTTATATAGCCTTTTAGGGATAGATTTAAAGGAGGTCTGATACAGCAGAAACCACTAATTTTGAGAATTGCTAAATTGGGAATTGTATTTCAACCCAGAACAAAAACTGTGCTTTGACGGACACTAAATAACTTGACCAGCTACAGCAATAACGACAGATTTGGATGACTATAAATTTGAGGCCTATTATTTAGGCGCTGGGTGACAGGTATAGGTTTACTGACAGAATTAGACTGGGATATGCACAGTAGCGTGAGTGTGAAGTTATTGAGAATGACCCTATCTGCACCTTGAATCTAATATACCCTTTTAGGGATAAATTTAAAGTAGGCCTGATACAGCAGAAACCACTAATTTAGAGAATTGCTAAATTGGGAATTGTATTTCAACCCAGAAAAAAAACTGTGCTTTGACGGACACTAAATAACTCGCCCAGCCACAGCAATAACCACAGATTTAGCTGACTACAAATTTGAGGCCTATTATTTAAGCGCTGGGTGACAGGTATACGTTTACAGACAGAATTAGACTGGGATATGCACAGTAGCGTGTGTGTGAAGTTATTGAGAATGACCCTATCAGCACCTTGAATCTAAGATTCCCTTTTAGGGATAAATTTAAAGTAGGCCTGATACAGCAGAAACCACTAATTTAGAGAATTGCTAAATTGGGAATTGTATTTCAACCCAGAACAAAAACTGTGCTTTGACGGACACTAAATAACTCGCCCAGCCACAGCAATAACCACAGATTTAGGAGACTACAAATTTTAGGCCTATTATTTAGACGCTGGGTGACAGGTATATACGTTTACGGACAGAATTAGACTGGGATATGGCCAAAAAATAACCACACTATTGATGGTTAAATGCACTTGGTGTGACAGCTTGACCAACCACACTATTGAGGGTTAAATGCACTTGGTGACAGGCTCAGCTTGCCCTGATGTCGTATATGGCCAAAAAATAACCAGACTATTGATGGTTAAATGAACTTGGTGTGACAGCTTGACCCTGATGTAGGATTTAGCCAAAAAACAACCGCACTATTGAGGGTTAAATGCACTGGGTGACAGGCTCAGCTTGCCCCTGATGTAGTATATGGCCAAAAAATAACCAGACTATTGATGGTTAAATGCACTTGGTGTGACAGCTTGACCCTGATGTAGAATTTAGCCAAAAAACAACCGCACTATTGAGGGTTAAATGCACTTGATGACAGGCTCAGCTTGCCCCTGATGTAGTATATGGCCGAAAAATAACCAGACTATTGATGGTTAAATGCACTTGGTGTGACAGCTTGACCCTGATGTAGGATTTAGCCAAAAAACAACCACACTACTGAGGGTTAAATGCACTTGTTGGCAGCTTGTGCTGGCGCACCACAAGACACAAAATGGCCGCCGATCACCCCAGAAAAAAGTGACTGAAAAACGCTCTGGGCAGCCTAAAAACAGTGAGCAATTCAATAGCAGCAGTTCAATCATCCACAGCTGCAGATCGATCTCTGAATGAAGTCTTTTGGAGGAGTTAATCACTGCCTAATCTCGCCCTAACGTCGCAGCTGCAGCCTCTCCCTATACTGATCAGAGCAGAGTGACGGGCGGCGCTATGTGACTCCAGCTTTAATAGAGGCTGGGTCACATGCTGCACTGGCCAATCACAGCCATGCCAATAGTAGGCATGGCTGTGACGGCCTCTTGGGGCAAGTAGCATGACGCTTGTTGATTGGCTGCTTTGCAGCCTTTCAAAAAGCGCCAAGAAAGCGACGAACACCGAACCCGAACCCAGACTTTTACGAAAATGTCCGGGTTCGGGTCTGTGTCACGGACACCCCAAAATTCGGTACGAACCCGAACTATACAGTTCGGGTTCACTAATCCCTATTCACCCAGTGGGCAGTAAAAGTTATGTACCTTCCATGCCCGTGTTTGCTAGACCACGTGTCTGTTGTCAGATGTATTTTGGCACCGACACTGTGTGCCACAGATATATTGACTTGCCTTGAGGATGGGAGGCCAGATGCCTTCTTAAGGCGGTCTTTCCTAGGTGAGTGTTGGGATTACCTCGACTTATACGTTGACAGAACAGACTGCAGATGGCAACACTATTGTCAGCAGCTGACACGTTAAAAAAAGCCCACATTGCGGAGCCATGTGCCGGCATCCTGGGAGAAACAGAAGTGACCGTGCATGGTGGATGGCTCACTCCAGATACATTTGCAGTCTGCTTTTTGCCTTCTGTGCCCTGAGAGCTCTGCTTGCTTCTCCTCCATTTCCTCCCTATCTGCTGCTCCGTCTCTCCCTCTGAACTCCCCTCCTCCTCCTCTCTTGTGAGCACCTACGTGACGTCCATCGACACGTCATCATTGTCACCTTCACCACCACTGACATTTGAGATGGAGTAGGCAGCAACAGCAGGCACCTCCCTCCTTGGGCTGATCAGGGTACTGTCGTCAGACTGCTGGGTGGCGGCCGTTGCTACCTCCTCTTCCTCATCCGATGTCAAGAATGACTGCGCATCGGTAAGGTCTGGGAATGGATGTGAAAATAATTCCTCTGACTCGAGTAACATAGTACATAAGGCCGAAAAAAGACATTTGTCCATCCAGTTCGGCCTGTCATCCTGCAAGTTGATCCAGAGGAAGGTAAAAAAACCCTGTGAGGTAGAAGCCAATTTTCCTCACTTTAGGGGAATAAAAATTCCTTCCCGACTTCAATCAGGCAATCAGAATAAATCCCTGGATCAACGACCCCTCTCTAGTAGCTATAGCCTGTAATATTATTACACTCCAGAAATACATCCAGGCCCCTCTTGAATTCCTTTATTGTACTCACCATCACCACCTCCTCAGGCAGAGAGTTCCATAGTCTCACTGCTCTTACCGTAAAGAATCCTCTTCTATGTTTGTGTACAAACCTTCTTTCCTCCAGACGCAGAGGATGTCCCCTCATCACAGTCACCGTCCTGGGAATGAATAGATGATGGGATAGATCTCTGTACTGACCCCTGATGTATTTATACATATTAATTAGATCTCCTCTCAGTCGTCTTTTTTCTAAAGTGAATAACCCTAATTTTGATAATCTTTCATGGTACTGTAGTTGCCCCATTCCAGTTATTACTTTAGTTGCCCTCCTCTGGACCCTCTCCAGCTCTGCTATGTCTGCTTTGTTCACTGGAGCCCAGAACTGTACACAGTACTCCATGTGTGGTCTGACTAATGATTTGTAAAGTGGTAGGACTATGTTCTCATCACGGGCATCTATGCCCCTTTTGATGCAACCCATTATCCTATTGGCCTTGGCAGCAGCTGCCTGACACTGTTTTTTGCAGCTTAGTTTGCTGTTTATTAAAATTCCTAGATCTTTTTCCATGTCAGTGTTACCGAGTGTTTTACCATTTAGTATGTACGGGTGACTTGCATTATTCCTTCCCATGTGCATAACTTTACATTTGTCAGTGTTAAACCTCATCTGCCACTTATCTGCCCAAGCCTCCAATCTATCCAGATCCCTTTGTAGTAGTATACTGTCCTCTTCCATGTTAATTACTTTACACAGTTTAGTGTCATCTGTGAAAATTGATATTTTACTATGCAAGCCTTCTACAAGATCATTTATAAATATATTGAAGAGAATAGGGCCCAATACTGACCCCTGAGGTACCCCTCTAGTGACAGTGACCCAATCTGAGTATGTACCATTAATAACCACCCTCTGTTTTCTATCATTGAGCCAGTTACTTACCCACTTACAGACGTTTTCTCCCAGTCCGAGCATTCTCATTTTATATACTAACCTTTTATGTGGTACAGTGTCAAATGCTTTGGAGAAGTCCAGATACACGACATAAATTGATTCGCCGCTGTCAAGTCTAGAACTTACCTCCTCATAGAAACTGATTAAATTTGTTTGACATGATCGATCCCCCACGAAGCCATGCTGATATGGCGTTATTTGCTTATTTCCGTTAAGATGCTCTAACATAGCATCTCTCAGAAAACCTTCAAACAGTTTACCTACAACAGATGTTAAACTTACCGGCCTATAGTTTCCAGGCTCTGTTTTTGGACCCTTTTTGAATATTGGCACCACATTTGCCATGCGCCAATCCTGTGGGACATTCCCTGTCAACATAGAATCTGCAAATATCAGAAATAAGGGTCTGGCTACATTACTTAATTCCCTTAGGATACGGGGGTGTATGCCATCCGGTCCTGGCGATTTGTCTATTTTAATCTTTTTAAGTCGCTGTTGCACTTCTTCCTGGGTCAGACAGGACACTTTTAATGGGGAATTTATTTCAACATTCGGCATGTCATCTGACAGTTTATTTTCCTCAGTGAATACATTGGAGAAAAAAATATTTAACAGCTTTGCTTTCTCCTCGTCTCTCTCTGCGACTCCCCCCTCATTACTCTTTAACGGGCCGACACCTTCAGATTTATACTTTTTAACATTTATATAATTGAAGAACATTTTAGGGTTAGTTTTACTCTCTTTGGCAATTAATCTCTCGGTCTCTAGTTTGGCCGCTTTTATTTGTTTTTTACATGTTCTATTTTTTTCCTTATAGTTTTTCAGTGCTTCCGTGCTACCTTCCTGTTTTAGTGTTTTATATGCTTTCTTTTTGTCATTTATTGCTTTCTTTACAGTACTGTTTATCCACATTGGTTTCTTTTTGTTTCTTAACCTTTTATTCCCATACGGTATGTACCTCTTACAATGAGATTTTAGGATGCTTTTAAAGATATCCCATTTTGTGGCTGTATTTTTATTTGTGAGGACTTTATCCCATTTAGTTAGGCCTATGGCCTCTCTTAGTTGGCTAAATTTAGCTTTTTTGAAGTTTGGTATTTTTGTTCCTCCCTTGTTTTTAGCTCCATGTATCTCTACCCACAGTGACTCCACATGTTCATGTCCCTCACTTATATCTTCCCGGAGTGTGGGCTTTAGACCGGACTTTACATAAAGGCAGACCCCTCCCCCTCTCCGGTTTTGACGATACTTTCTAAACAGGCTGTAGCCCTGTACATTAACTGCCCAATCATAGCTATCATCCAGCCATGTCTCAGTTATTCCCACTATGTCATAGTCCTCCTCACACATCACTAATTCCAGTTCACCAGTTTTATTAGTCAGGCTTCTGGCATTAGTATACATACATTTGAGAGGTTCATGTATATTTTTTACTCTACACCTTTCCTTCTGAACTGTTCTAGTCCCTCCTTCCATTCCTCCCCCAGTCTCACTACCTTGCCCCCGGTCTCTATCTGCACTATCTTCCCATTCTATAACATAATTACCCTCCCCCCAGTCCCTAGTTTAAACACTCCTCCAACCTTCTAGCCATCTTCTTCCCCAACACAGCTGCCCCTTCCCCATTAAGGTGCAGCCCGTCTCTACGATAGAGCCTGTAGCCGATAGAGAAGTCGGCCCAGTTCTCCAGGAACCCAAACCTCTCCTTCCTACACCAGTTCTTGAGCCACGTGTTAATTTCCCTAATCTCCCGCTGCCTCTCTTGTGTGGCCCGTGGTACAGGTAGTATTTCGGAAAATACTACCTTTGAGGTCCTTGCCCTCAGCTTTTGACCTAAATCCCTGAAATCATTTTTAAGGACTCTCCACCTACCCCTAACTTTGTCATTGGTTCCGATATGGACCATGACCGCTGGATCTTCTCCAGCCCCTCCCAGTAATCTGTCAACCCGATCCGCGAACTCTAGCGCCAGGAAGACAGCACACTGTTCGGTGATCACGGTCTTTGTGACATATTTCCCTATCTGTTCCCCTAATAATTGAGTCTCCCACTACCAGCACCTGTCTGGCCTGCCCTGCTCTCCTGGTCCCCTTCTTACCGGAGCTGGCATTCCCCTGACTGGCAGAGAAAGTGTCTGGCTGCGGCAGTGCCATCCCTGGACTGACATCCCCCTCATCTGCCAAACGTGCAAACTTGTTGGGGTGTGTCAGATCAGGGCTAGCCTCCCTAGCACTCTTCCCTCTACCCCGCTTCCTAACTGTTACCCAGCAAGCTACCTCACTTTCCTCAGCCTCCTCTCTGTCACCCTCCCCCTCATCTACCCCAAAGAGTGCTTGCTCGGTGAGAAGCAAACTCTTTTGCAAATTGTCAATGCCTCTCAGTGTTGCAACTTGCCCATTTAGAGACTCGATTAGCGATTCCAAACGGGTAATTTGCTCACATCTTGAACAAAGATATGCACCCTTGAACTCCTGTTCCAGGACTGCATACATCATGCAAGATGTGCACTGGACTGCGTTGTCAATTGTCCAACACATACTAAATGGGGATTACACCAGCAAAGTAAAAAATACTATATAATGTAGTACTAAGAAACTGGCTAATTACAGTCCCCCACTGAAGTCCCTGAATCTAAAGTCACTTAATCTTAAGTCACACACTTACCAACCACACTTAATCAACCACGCGTCGCGGTCAAACTCGCGTTATATATCTCCTTATATAAATAAATATAGATGCAGCTCACTACACCAGCCTGGTTTGTTTCCCCTCTGGGTTCAAAGAGGTGGAGGGGCTATAGTGGTGGTGGATTTGGAGGTGCACACAGCAGAGAGTGAGGAGGGTGCAGATACTTAGGATGAGGAGGGTGCAGAAGCGGAAGACTGAATGAGCCACTCAACCAACTGTGGTGTACTCTTTGAAATAATCGCACGCGCCTTCTCCAACTTCCCACTTAGGCTCTGGCCTGCTGCGCCTTTACCATGTAAAGTCCTGTTGTCGTTCACCATGGTTCCGATTTTGAGTTGTTGCGGAGAAAGCCAGGATTCGATTTCTTGATGAAGGACACGGAGCAGTTTCTCCCCTGTGTGACCCCGTTTCCCAGGCAAACGAGGTGTAGCACAGCATGACACCGTCGTGCCCTGCACATGTCGTATGCTGGAGGGGCGCTGTGAATTTTACCTTCTTGCACTTGAGTCAGGACAGCTCCCAGGCCTTTCTGGCTGGCATCAGTGTAGAGATGAAAGGGCTGTTGGTAATCTGGATATCCCAAGACAGGTGGTTCGGTCAGCTTCTTTTTCAAGAGCTGGAAGGCAATTTCCCTGTCTTCATTCCACTCCACAGGTATCTGCGTCTTCTGATATTTCTTTGGGTGTCCTCTTAGGAGTTCCTGAATTGGCTCAGCAATCTGGGCAAAGTGAGGGATGAAGCTTCTGTAGTACCCTGCAAAACTAAGGAAACTTCTCACCTTCTGTACTGTGGTAGGAGTAGGCCAATTGTGGACTGAATTGTGGACTGACCAATTGTGGACTGTTTCTATGAAACACTTGTTGGGTCAAAGCATTCACTTCATCACTAGATTTATTCCTTGATGGGGGTAGTTTCCAAAATGTGGTCACTTTTTTTTTTCTTTCTAGAGGTACCTCAGGGTCTCTGGTCCAAATGTGACATTGGACCTTAAAACCATTCCAGCAAAATCTGCCCTCCGTTAACAATATCCCGCTCCTTTCACTCTGTACCCCGCCGTGTGCCCATAAATTAGTTTGCGACCACATTTCTGTAAACTGCAGAATCAGGGTAATAAATATTGAGGTTTCTTTGGCTGTTAACCCTTGCTGTGTTATAGAAAAATTGGATTTAAATGGATAATCTGCCCCCCAATTTTTTTTAAAAAAATGTCCCCTCCATTTTGCTTTAATTCTTGTGGAACACCTAAAGGTTAGTTTGTAAAATCTGTTTTTACTAACTTGAGGGGTGTCATTTCTAAAATGTGGTCATTTATGGGTGGTTTCTACTATGTAAGCCCCACAAAGTGACTTCATAATTGAAATGGTCCTTAAAAAAGTGGGTTTTGGAAATTTTCTTAAAAATTTTAAAATGTGCTTCTAAACTTCCAAGTCTTCTAACTTCCTAAAAAAAATTAAATGGCATATGCAAAATGATGCCAACATAAAGTAGATATATGGGGAATGTAAAGTGATAACTATTTAATGAGGTATCACTATCTGTCTTAAAAGAAAATAAATTCTAATTTTTAAAAAAATGAATTGTTCCAAAAGTTCTGCAAATTTTTGATTTTTTTATGCATAAAGGTAAAACGTATCAACTCAAATTCACCACTAACATGAAGTATGTGTCACGAGAAAACAATCTCAGAATGGCTTAGATAATTAAAAACTTTCCAAAGTTATTACCACATAAATTAACACATGTTAGATTTGAAAAATGGGGCTCCGGCATTTGGTCCAAACTGGCTGTCGCTTGAAGGGGTTAAAGATGATCAAATGATGTTCTCAAGGAATCTCAACTTTCTGTTCCCAAGTTCCTTGGCCAAAAACAGGCATAGTCTGATGTAATTGGATATTTTCAACCCCTTAAGAAAATATGTGTAATATATAAGAAGTATAAAGTTATTTAGAAAAGTCTCACATCTGATAGACAGACTAAACAATGCTCAATGTCAGTGTTAGACTTTCAAGACCAATATATTTATCATTGCAACTGCAAAGAATCCTTAACTTTTGCCAACTTCGACTAATGTTGGAGAAAATAATAAATGGAACAAACTGGTGATGTTGGTTGTGTGAGAGGACAGTTTGTGATATCTTGATGGGGTTATCTTTAACTTGTTGATACATGAGAATTTTATATTACAATGATCCAGGAAACTGGCAGAGTACATGTACTTTCATCCGGCAATGTTTTAACCCATTGGTGCACTCCCATTTTTCCAATTAACTCTGTAGGGTCCATTTACACGTCCGTATGTGTTTTGAGCAAATTTTAGATGCGCAAAACACGGACACCGGCAATGTGCATACCGCACATCACCGGCACTGTCATAGAAAATGCCTTTTTTGTGGACAAGAATAGGACATGTTCTATCTTTATGCGGAACGGAAATGCAGATTCGGAAGTGCGAATCCGCAAATGTGGATGCGGACAGCAAATTTCGGCCCCATTGAAAATTAATGGGTCTGCACCTCTTCCGAAAAATTGCGTAACGGATGCGGACCCATTTTGCGGACGTGTGAATAGACCCTTAGTGTCGATATCTAGAAGGGATAGTGTTTTGTCTTTTCAGAAAGGGACAAGACTCTCAAAGACAACAGCGCCTTAAAGAGGTTGTCCCATGGAAAATATTCAGCATTTTTCAAATCAGCACCTGCATCTCAATACTTTTAAAATGTGAAGTAATTAAAAAATATATAATAGCCACTGAGTACTTGAATAAATTCTATCTGTGTAGCGCCACCTGCTGTTTTTGTTTATTTTCTAATTTCTCTGTCCACCTCTAGAAGATAGGCAGCCAATTCCTTAGGACTTGTGAAATCATCGACGTGAATGAAGGCATCTCCAGGAAAATGTGGGGGGCACCAGGGTACCACTTACTGACGACCCAAGAGACCAGCTTGGATTTTTTTGGAATGGTAAAGTTTTGCCCTTTCTTTTTTAATGGCTCCATTTGACCATATGGACAATGTATATATGAATCGCGCCGGAAGGTCATGGTCATGTTGAATAGGTTATCTAACATTTTCAAGTTCTGGATAATCCTTGGTGGTTCCATATTGTACCAGATCCAACGCTGAAAATTAGGTTTTGACTCTTCGGGCAAAGAGTTTTTGTCATTCATAATATCTGCGTGATGAATGAGGACAGCATCGGCAACACCATATAGACTTCTATCTACTGTCAACTTGCATCCAAATATACCATATTCAGGACACTTATCTAAAGAAGATTGATATCCCCAGGGCCCAGGGGGGGTTGGGCTTTTAACTGCTGTCTCATTTTGGTTCTCTTTTTCTTGACAAATCAACTTTTGAATATTTGCTGACACCCCAGAGGCGATACTTGCACGTTTCCATACAAAGGATAAGAGGAACAGGAAAAGAAAGAGGACCAATATATTTAGATGTTTGTAGTTGACTGAAGCCAAGATCATCTTTAGTCTGTAAGGTGATGGAGAATCCAAATATTAGTTGTGTAGATTAAAGGGTTTCTGTCATCAGAAATACCTAAATTAAACTGCCTGACATTAACGATGTGCTAATGTCAGCTAAACCTAACTAGCCTATTTCTAGTTTTATGCATGCCCCCATTACTCCTTAAATGTACCTTGTATAATAATACAATATTGTTTTTCAGAAAAGCCATAACATAGCCTTTCAGTAATATATAACATAAACATAGCTGTCTCCATGGGATACACCATCATCACAAGTCCCAGTTTTAATAACCTTGACCGGTAAGACATAAAAGTATGTTTTATATAGTACCTCGAATATGTCATATGGTTCCTGCTAGAGAGAAGATCAACTCTTTAAGGACCCTGTTGTAATCTGCCCAAGGAACCTTTGAGTTGTTCCGTTAGATACCATTTCGTCAAAGTAAAAGGCCTCATTATATGTTCTATTTCCCCATCAGAAAGAATATGTATAAGAAAGCCATGCCATTTTTTAACAAACTTCCCAATTTTCTGCTGTTTATGCCTTTCAAACTCCCGTCTCTCCAGGGCCAAGAGGTCTTTCAGGTTCTGAAGTAGAGTATCTCTTGTAGAGCACAAGGGCTGCAGCCCTTGTGCTAATAAGCACTTCTTGGTTACCATACATATCGCGTGAAATAAAACCGTCAATTTTTGCTCCACCCGTCCCCTATCACCCTCCGTCTCCCTAAAGTGGAATAAATAAGTTATGGGTGAAAGTGGTATTTCTAACTTTCAGACATCTTTAACGGGAGTTGCGACCTGATTCCACAGTTCAGTGGACTTAGGGCAAGTCCACAACCCATGAAACAAGTCGGTCCTCTGCATCTTACACTCTGGACATTGTGTTAGTCTGTCCGGTTTCTCATTTTTGGGGGGAAGATTGAAGGCATAAATGGCGTTGTGCATAATCCTAAAATGCGTGTCCCTCCAGGTTTCATTTAAGATGTGCTTTCTCAACGTCCACCAACCTTTTAATATTTTCTCTTCCACCTCTTGGTCCTCTAACAATCTAGCCCAGGTCCTGAAAGCCTGCTTAGGCAACCCATCTCCCAGAGCTTCCCTAACCTGTGCATAGAAACATGATATGGACTGTGGTCCTGCCCCTCTGCGCAATATTTTAGCAAAGGCATTCTGTCTGGTTTCCTTTGGGGGGTCTAACAAGCAGATGGAGAGGAAATTATGAACCTGCACATATTGTATGCTTTGGAAGGGATTTAGCCCATAAGATTCTATTGTTTCTTGTCGCGTTAGCCATCTACCTTCCATGTTGTGCATTAGGTGTGCCGCTGTCAGTATCCCCTTATCCCTCCATTCCTTAAATAGTTTGTTGTTCTTTCCCTGTCAGGGTGCTCCCATAAGGGCAGATACTTGGATACTCTCTGGCTAAGGTGGAAGCGCTTCCTGAGAGCCCTCCAGGCTGCCCAAGTGTGTCTGAAGAGAACAGAGTTTCTTAGGCGTAGCGGCAGGCCCTTCATGCTCGTATGCAACAAGGTACAGGGATCAAAGCGTGCTACCAAGGTTTTCTCCAGGTCAAAATGAGAATAGCAGCTGGTCTCCCTTACCTAGTCTATTATATGTCTGAATAGGCAGGACAAGTTATATAACCGAACATCTGGCAGATTCATGCCACCTTTGATTTTAAGTGCCATTAACTTTTTGATCCCTATCCGAGGGCGTCTGCCTTTCCACAGAAAGTGGGTTATTTCGCTGTGCAGTTTGGTAATATCTGCATGTTTAATTAATAGAAGCAGCGTTTGCATGGGATATAGGAGTCTAGAAAAGGTAATCATTTTGATTAAATGGACTATCCCCAAAAGGGATAAAGGAAGTCCCTGCGAGATTTTATGGGACAAAGGGGTATAATTTAATCGGTATAATGAATCTGCCGTATGCTCCAACCTGATTCCCAAATACTTGATGCTGTGTTCGGCAACTGGTATACCATACAGTGCCTCTATGAAGTTCGAAGGGAGAGAATAAAAAACCTGGTGTACTAATGCAAGCCTGGGGTTTATAATACAGCTTCTTGAGGTAAGTTCGAAAAGATCCCCGAAAGCCCATCCTGTCCAGCACCCGCTCTAGCCATTCCCAGTGCTTATTATCGAATGCTTTTTCAGCATGTAGAGTGAGCACAGCAGGCGCCAGACCCGGCTGAGACCCTCCGGCCCCTCCATCCATGGTCGCCAACACCCTTCTTATGTTCGTGATCGTCGATCTCCCCTTAACAAAACCCACCTGATTTGGGCTTATCAAATTGGGCAATATTTGCGCCAACCTATTAGCCATAAGCTTAGACAGTATTTTTACATCCTGGCTTATTAGGGAGATCGGCGATACGAGGATGGGTCATCAGTAGGTCTATCAGGCTTGGGCAACAGTCTGATGTGAGCCATGGTCATCTCAGTTGTAAAGTTCCCCTTCTTGCAAGGTCTTGTTTCCCAGAGAAGCTAAAACTGACGCTATCTGTGAAGTCAATATTCTATACAAGTCCCCCCGAATAGTCATCAGGTCCTGATGCTTTATTTCCCGGTAATACCTCTTCTTCAGTAATCAGTCTATTCATACTTTCTAGTTGTTCCGGAGAGAGGGTCGGCAAGGTCACCTTATCAAGAAAATCTTCCCTGTCTCCCACCCTTTGATCAGGTGCGCCGTAGAGTCTAGAATAGTAATCTCTAAATACCTGTAATACCTCATCTGGATTAGATATTATCATTCTGGTTCGATCCCAAATCCGGTGCAGATGGTATACTGGGCATCTTCCTTTTGCCAAATTTGCTAACAGTCAAGCTGCCTTCTTGCCAAATTTGTGAAGTTCAAGCTCCCATTGGGCCTTATAGAAGTTCTCCCTCCTGTCAGCCCAGAGGTCAAAATCCCTTCTCGCCTCAAACCAAATTTGTTTGTCGGGGAGAATGGGACTGTATAAAATCTCCATAAGCTCTTTTAACAACGGCAACTAGACTCCAGATATTTCTCTTTAGTGGCTTTTTTCAATCCCGACATATAAGCTATCAACCCCTCAAAACTGCCTTGCCCGCCTCCCAGAATAACAGGGGATCTGAGACATGTTCTTGGTTCAGAGAGCTGTATTCCAGCCACCACCCTCTTACCATCTCCACAAAGGAATCATCCTTTGCCATGATGAAAAAGGGGACCCTCCACAAGAAATCTGTGCCACGCGGGGTGGAGTCTGTAATAGCCACCAGGGAGTGGTCGGATATCACCAGGTCACCTATAGAAACATCCCGTATCCTATGCAATAGATGGGGGCTTGCTAACCCGTAGTCGATACGTGACCATGAGTCATTTACATGAGAATAATGGGTAAAATGTTGTTTGTCTGGGTGTAACACCCTTCAGGCATTTAGCATGCCAGAGTCTGAGAGAAGATGACTCACTATGTCAGCATCTGGTCTATCCGTCAACCCTATTTGCGTCGCCCTATTTGTCGGTCTTCCAAATTGCTTACCACCGCATTTAGGTCTCCACCTAGAAGCTTATCCCTCGTTGGGTCCTGCAGAATCTTAGCGCCCAGTTGTGTGAAAAACGGGCCCTCGGATACATTAGGAGCATAAATGTAATAAATAGCCATATCTCCCCCTGGATAAGACAAAGCAAAAGCCGATATTCTACCTGCATCATCATTAAAGAGGGCCTGAGTCCTCTGTGTTAGGTTTTTATGAATCAAAGTCAGGACTCCTGCCTTCCCTTGAACAGCAGAGGACCCATATACTTCTCCTTCCCACATATTCGCCATTCTATGAAAATCTGATTCTTCTAAATGAGTTTCCTGCAGAAGCGCAATATCAGTGCCTAGGCGCTTCAGGTGCCGGAGAATCATTATGCGCTTCTGCGGGGAACGCAAGCCTTTTACATTCCAAGTAATTAAATTGAGCATGATATGGTATCTACACACCAAGAACCTGTGATTGCGCCCCCCACATAGACAGCCAAAAAAGTAAATAGTAGAACCTGAAACATGAGGTTACAAAACCATGCCCTGTAAAAAAGGGCGTTAAACATCAGAGAAACTGAAACAAAAGTCAGCATTTTATGCATTCTGAACTTCACTTTTTTCTGGTACCTAGCGGCACTCCGTCACCTCTTTTAGGCCTGGTATAGGAAGGCCCAGGAGAAAGAGGAGATGGAAATAAAGAGGGAAAAGAAAAAAAAAAGAAAAATTCTCCTTTTTTTTTCTTTCAAAGGTCCTCCACGTCAGGTAAATGCCCCATAATGCATAAAACATGAGGTATCAACGACGTGGTCTATGTTGCTCTTTCGCCGGCGTCTTGGAGGTGTCCTTATCCCGCTGTCCCTGAGAAGATGTAGAAGCAGTCGGGGGCCTCTGCGACGCTCTGGATCCTCCGTTGTTTATAGTTGCGGCCTCCTCACTATCCCGAATATAGGGGCCTTGTGCAAAAAAGGCTTCAGCATCTTTAGGAGAGTTAAAAGTTTTGTAAGATCCATCAGCACATTGGGCACGGAGTAATGCCGGGTAAAGTAGCTGAAAGCATATATTTCGGCGGAAGAGAGAGGTGCAGACCTCACTGAACGCCCTCCTTTTCTTTGTTACCGCTGCTGAATAATCATTGAAAAGTATGACCGTGGAACCTTGAAATGTGAGCGTTTCTTTTCGAGCCCGGAACGCCCACATAATTTCTTCCTTGTCTGTGAAGTCTAAAAACTTCATAATTACTTGCCTTGCTTTAGGCGTGTGGTCTGAATGACCCTCCTAACCCTCTTTGAACGGTCCCAGCCTGTGAACTCGGACTACTCTGCGAGGGGAAAGATAACCCCAGGGCTCTGGGTAGCTCTGACTCACAGATACGACGTAGTTCAGGGCCCTTTATGTCCTCTGGCAGCCCCACCATGTGCACATTGCTTCGCCTGGAGCGATTCTCCAGATCATCGATTTTATCAGTAAGTTCACCAATTGTGCTCTTCAATGTTGAAATAGATGTTCTGCTGCGCTCAATATTTTCTTCTGCACATGCTGTGCGCTGCTCTAACTTGTCTATTCTGTGCTCTTGCAGGTTAAACGCCTCCTGCAGGTCATTCAATGCTGTCTGCACCGTGCCTGAAAGGGAGGCTTTTAAGTCAGGGGCTAAATTGCTTGCCACTTCCAGGGCTAGTTTTTTAAGGTCCTGGGGTGAGAGGGCATTTGTATTAAGTCCTCCTGTGAGGAGATCGGCAGTCCGACTGGTGATCCTACCGGCCGCGCCTCCGAAGGTTCAAGCGCGTCCTCCGTCATCTTGCCTTGTGTGCCGGGCTCGGGGCCTGTGTCCTCTCCTTCTCCCATATTCCTCCCGCTCCTGAGCAGGTATCTTTCCATCCGCGGCGTGTAACAGCTCCAGTTCGGGTCCCCACCCTGTGCGGAGCAAATGAGCCTTGCGGCGAGCTAGAAATAGCGGAGAAGTTGCGGAGGTATACGGAGCTCCTCTCTCGCGTGTCACGCCATACCAGCGCCGGAACCGGAAGTAAATTATTTTTTAAAAAAACATCTCTATGTCCCATTATTTTAACACCCCTAACTTTTTTTTCCCATTAACTGAGGTATGTAAGGAAGGAAGAAAAAAGTCTCAAGGGAATGTTCACATTGAGTGCAGCAACACCTGAACAGTGTGCCGTTCTGCTATATGCGCAGCTGAATATACTGTACAATAAAAAGCTTGTTTTAAAGCTGTGCAACCTACTATTAACTTTTAAGTTGGGGGTGGGGGTGAGCTTTAATTTTTATCTTTTAATCCATTTTTTGGATCAGTTCTGATATTCCTTTGTACAATACATTGCATTACTTCTGTATTGCAATGTATCATGTTGCAGAAGGATGGGTTTATGCAATCAGGGACATAGGGGGCCCTCCCTCTGTTTAACCACAAAGATGCCATGTTACAGATGTGTCCACACTTAACTGATCACAACATGTCCTGAGATGTGTGTCACGAAATGACGTTATATCTAAATTGGATCAATTGCAATACAACGTTCAGACAGCAGGTGGCACTTTTTTTTTTACTGTGCAAAGATTACTTACCATATATTTTGACCTGTGCCATTGTTCACTACAATTCTATATGCCGTATACTATGATTTAGATACACTTGGTGTCAGTATACAGTGCTAGCTTAGTATTATATTTATTATATTCAAAATAACACACACCAACCACAGTATTCTGCAGAGAATATTATATACATTTAACAGTCCCATTACATGTTACAAATGTACATAATACAATTGAGACACATTGGGTGTTAGTAAATACCACAATTTTTGCATGACATTTAAAATACTTATTGATTATTGATTGTCTGCTGACCTGTGTATCTAATCCTATTATGTGTGATACTGTCTGCAGAGCTGTGTATCTAATCCTATTATGTGTGATATTGCCTGCTAAGTTGCATAGCTAATTCTACCATGTGTGATACTGTCTGCTGATCTGGGTATCTAATACTACCATGTGTGATACTATCTGCTGAACTGTTTACCTAACCCTATCATGTGTGATACTGTCTGCTTAGCTGTGTATCTAATTCTATCATGTGTGATATTGTTTGCACAGTTAAGTATCTAATCCTAATCTGTGTGATACTGTCTGCAGAGTCATGTATCTAAGCCTATTGTGTGTGATACTGCCTGCTGAGTTGTGTATTTTATCCTATCATGTGTAATACTGTCTGCTCAGCTGTGTATCTAATGCTATTATGTGTGATACTGTCTGCAGAGTCGTGTATCTAATCCTATCCTGTGTGATACTGCCTGCTGAGCTGTGTATCTAATCCTATCCTGTGTGATACTGCCTGCTGAGCTGTGTATCTAATCCTATCCTGTGTGATACTGCCTGCTGAGCTGTGTATCTAATCCTATCCTGTGTGATACTGCCTGCTGAGCTGCATATCTATACTTACCATGTGCAATACTATCTGCTGAGCTGTGTATCGAATTCTTTCATGTGTGAAACTGTCTGCTGGGTTGTGTATCTAATCCTACCATGTGTGATATTGCCTATGAAGCTATTGTAGGTATGTGTATAGAGTGTTATACAGATACAGAGATAAGGAGCCCTGCTCTGTGCACATACTGTACACTCCAGCCACTGCTGAGAAAACAGATGGATTTTAGTCCCTGTATTTCCCTGGGTGGATGACATCTGCTTGTTTGCGCAGCCGGCTTCTTTTCTTTTCTTTTCTCTTCTTTTCTTTTCTTGCGCTGCGGCGATAAAAAAAATCAGTTTTGATATTTTTTATCAATCGCAGCGGCCTCCGGTACTTCGCTAGCCTCCCCTTTGTAAGACAGGCTTGCTTTTTTTCTTGGGTAGTCTCAGGGAATACCCCTAAATTTAGTAGCCCAAATGTCAAACAAGGGGGTATTCTTCTGAAGAGGCCTACAGGCTTCTGACCCAGTCGGATGAGGAATGGGAACCCTCATCTGATGAATCTAGCGTGTCAGAATATGAACCTGTAGAAAGCAGTGGCTCTCTGACCCAAAGTTCGGACGAGGAGGCTGAGGTCCCTGATACCACCAGGCGTACCCGGCCCTGTGTCGCTAGACCACAGGTTGCGCAGGATCCGCTTCAAGGGCAGCAGAGTGGGGCTGGCGCTGTCGGATTACGTGGTGAGGCATACACCAGCAGCGCAGCCCTCCCTGGACCTAGTACCAGCACTGCCATACAACATGGTGAAGTGGCGAGCACCAGAAGGGCAGTTGAAGCTGGTACGGTGGCACGTGCAATAGTTACCCCGTCGCAGCCACTGCACAGACAGGCCCGTAGACCCCCTAGAATCCCTGAGGTGCTGGCAAATCCTGATTGGCAGTCCCCAACTTCAGCCGCACCTGTAGTTCCCCCTTTCACCGCCCAGTCTGGAGTTCGGGTTGAGACAGCTCAGATCGGTTCAGCCCTGGGATTTTTTGAGCTGTTCTTGACTGCGGAGCTCTTGGACATAGTCGTGGCAGAAACAAACCGGTATGCCACACAATTTATAACCGCCAACCCGGGAAGCTATTATGCCCAGCCTTTCCGGTGGAAACCAGTCCAAGTTTCCGAAATTAAAACTTTTCTGGGCCTTCTCCTCAACATGGGTCTAACCAAAAAGCATGAATTGCGGTCATATTGGTCCACGAACCCAATTCATCACATGCCCAGGTTCTCTGCTGCCATGTCCAGGGCACGATTTGAGGCCATCCTGCGTTTCCTACACTTTAGCGACAACACCACCTCCCGTCCCAGAGGCCACCCAGCTTTTGACCGGCTCCACAAAATTTGGCCCCTCATAGACCACTTCAACCAGAAATTTGCAGATTTGTATACCCCAGAGCAAAACATCTGCGTAGACGAGTCCCTAATACATTTTACCGAGCGCCTTGGCTTCAAACAATACATCCCAAGCAAGCGCGCCCGGTATGGGGTCAAATTGTATAAGCTCTGTGAAAGGGCCACAGGCTATACCCACAAATTTCAGATCTATGAGGGAAAAGATCAGACCCTGGAGCCGGTCGGTTGCCCTGACTACCTGGGGAGCAGTGGGAAGACAGTCTGGGACTTGGTGTCACCCTTATTTGGCAAGGGGTATCATCCTTATGTGGACAATTTCTACACAATTGTGGTCCTCTTCAGGCATTTGTTTCTAGAACAGATTGGCTGCTGTGGCACCGCGCGAACTAGTCGCGCGGGCTTCCCCCAACGGCTCATTACCACCCGTCTTGCAAGGGGGGAGAGGGCTGCCTTGTGTAACCAAGAACTGCTCGCGGTGAAATGGAGAGACAAGCGTGACATTTACATGCTTTCCTCCATTCACGCAGACACGACAATCCAAATTGAGCGAGCAACCAGAGTCATTGAAAAGCCCCTCTCAGTCCACGACTATAACCTTCACATGGGAGGGATGGACTTCAATGACCAGATGTTGTCTCCGTATTTAGTGTCCCGCCGCACCAGACGCTGGTATAAGAAGGTGTCTGTATATTTAATTCAATTGGCTCTGTATAATAGTTTTGTTCTCTACAGTAAGGCTGGGAGAACAGGATCCTTCCTCAAATTTCAGGATCATCGAGAACCTCCTGTTTCCAGGAGGTTCCGTGGCCCCATCCACCAGTGTAGTTAGCCGTCTACACGAGCGACATTTCCCCAATGTCGTTGCTGGTACCTCAACCCAACCGTCCCCCCGAAAAAGATGTTGTGTCAGTAGCAGAAGTGGAATAAGGCGTGACACCCGCTATTTCTGTCCTGACTGCCCTGACCACCCTGCCCTATGCTTAGGGGAGTGTTTCCGGAAGTACCACACACAGGTACACTTAGCATAGGGATCATATCTCACCAGGACAGGCACACAGGGCTATTAGGGCCCATTCACACACAGCTGCTGCAAACCTCTCCTTTCACCTGGGACAAAGTGCATAATGCACTTCGCCACATCTTTGGGCGATTTGCGCTTTTCACATTGTCCCATGGAGAAGGAGAGGTTAGGCCCAAAAAGGTAAAAAAAAACTAACAAAAAATAAACACCAGTAAGCAAAAAAGTTAACGTTCAGTTCCAAAAGTTAAATAAAGTTTATATGTTCTGTTCAAAAGTTATTATAAAGTTAATAAAATTATTGCGTTGCGGCCTGGTTTTTTCTTTTTTTTACCTTCCAGGTGGACCAACCGATCGACTAGCTGCAGCACTGATGTGTATTCTGACAGAAGCATTGTGCTGCTGTCAGATTACACACAAGTCAGTGTATGCGGCGCTGCAAGACGAGATTTCTCCTTTGCAGTAAAAAATACGTTTGCCGAGGCATATGAGCTGAGGAGGTGGCGGTGTTCATATGCTTTGGCAAACACTTTGTATATAAAAAAATAAATAAAAATTCCCGGCAATGATTTATTCATCCACATCGATTGATGTGAACAGAGAAATCTGGTTTGACAGGTCATACGAGCTAAGTGGGTATGGATGTTGGGCGGAGCTCCCATGTTTTTTGGCAGAGATTTTTTCATCCACATTGATTGATGCGAATGAAGAAATCTGTGCCATTCATTTTTTTCTTTCAGCCCAGAGGCTGAACGGAAAAAAAAAATCTCATTACCCGTATGCTCAATATAAGGAGAATAGCAGAAACTCCTAATGCTGGCCATACATGTAATGATTGCGGAGACCCTCAAATGCCAGGGCAGTACAAACACCCCACAAATGACCCCATTTTGGAAAGAAGACACCCCAAGGTATTCGCTGAGGGGCATATTAAGTCCATGAAAGATTGAAATTTTTGTCCCAAGTTAGCGGAAAGTGAGACTTTGCGAGAAAAAACAAAAATAAAATCAATTTCCGCTAACTTATGCAAAAAAAATAAAAAATTCTATGAACTCGCCATGCCCCTCATTGAATACCTTGGGGTGTCTTCTTTCCAAAATGGGGTTACATGTGGGGTATTTATACTGCCCTGGCTTTTTAGGGGCCCTAAAGCGTGAGAAGAAGTCTGGGATCCAAATGTCTAAAAATGCCCTCCTAAAAGGAATTTGGGCAGCTTTGTGCATCTAGGCTGCAAAAAAGTGTCACACATGTGGTATCGCCGTACTCAGGAGAAGTTGGGGAATGTGTTTTGGGGTGTCATTTTACATATACCCATGCTGGGTGAGAGAAATATCTTGGTCAAATGCCACCTTTGTATAAAAAAATGGGAAAAGTTGTCTTTTGCCGAGATATTTATCTCACCCAGCATGGGTATATGTAAAATAACACCCCAAAATACATTCCCCAACTTCTCCTGAGTACGGTGATACCACATGTGTGACACTTTTTTGCCGCCTAGGTGGGCAAATGGGCTCACATTCCAAAGAGCACCTTTCGGATTTCACAGGGCATTTTTTACAGATTTTGATTTCAAACTACTTCTCACGCATATGGGCCCCTAAAATGCCAGGGCAGTATAACTACACCCCAAGGTATTTTGTGAGGGGCATGGCGAGTTCCTAGAATTTTTTATTTTGTGTCACAAGTTAGCGGAAAATGATGATTTATTTTGATTTATTTTTTATTACAAAGTCTCATATTCCACTAACTTGCGACAAAAAATAAAAAGTTATACTGCCCTGGCATTATAGGGGCCCAAATGCGTGTGAAGTAGTTTGCAATCAAAATGTGTAAAAAATGTCAAATGCCAACTTTGTATAAAAAAATGGGAATAGTTGTCTTTTGCCGAAATATTTCTTTAGGAAGTTAGAAGACTTGGAAGTTTAGAAGCACATTTTAAAATTTTTAAGAAAATTTCCAAAACCCACTTTTTTAAGAGACGTATGCCTGGTCCGGACCTGAATATGGGTGATCTGGTGTGGTTGTCTACAAAGAATATCAAACTGAAGGTTCCCTCCTAGAAGTTGGGTCCTAAGTAGAGTTGAGCGAACACCTGGATGTTCGGGTTCGAGAAGTTCGGCCGAACATCCCGGAAATGTTCGGGTTCGGGATCCGAACCCGATCCGAACTTCGTCCCGAACCCGAACCCCATTGAAGTCAATGGGGACCCGAACTTTTCGGCACTAAAAAGGCTGTAAAACAGCCCAGGAAAGAGCTAGAGGGCTGCAAAAGGCAGCAACATGTAGGTAAATCCCCTGCAAACAAATGTGGATAGGGAAATGAATTAAAATAAAAATTAAATAAATAAAAATTAACCAAAATCAATTGGAGAGAGGTCCCATAGCAGAGAATCTGGCTTCACGTCACCCACCACTGTAAGAGTCCATTTCATAATTTAGGCCCAGCACCCAGGCAGAGGAGAGAGGTCCCGTAACAGAGAATCTGGCTTCATGTCAGCAGAGAATTAGTCTGCATGTCATAGCAGAGAATGAGGCTTCACGTCAGCCACCACTGCAACAGTCCATTGGCATATATTTAGGCCCAGCACCCAGGCAGAGGAGGGAGGTCCCGTAACAGAGAATCTGTCTTCATGTCAGCAGAGAATCAGTCTGCATGTCATAGCAGAGAATGAGGCTTCACGTCAGCCACCACTGCAACAGTCCATTGGCATATATTTAGGCCCAGCACCCAGGCAGAGGAGAGAGGTCCCGTAACAGAGAATCTGTCTTCATGTCAGCAGAGAATCAGTCTGCATGTCATAGCAGAGAATGAGGCTTCACGTCAGCCACCACTGCAACAGTCCATTGGCATATATTTAGGCCCAGCACCCAGGCAGAGGAGAGAGGTCCCGTAACAGAGAATCTGTCTTCATGTCAGCAGAGAATCAGTCTGCATGTCATAGCAGAGAATGAGGCTTCACGTCAGCCACCACTGCAACAGTCCATTGGCATATATTTAGGCCCAGCACCCAGGCAGAGGAGAGAGGTCCCGTAACAGACAATCTGTCTTCATGTCAGCAGAGAATTAGTCTGCATGTCATAGCAGAGAATGAGGCTTCACGTCAGCCACCACTGCAACAGTCCATTGGCATATATTTAGGCCCAGCACACACAGGCAGAGGAGAGAGGTCCCGTAACAGAGAATCTGGCTTCATGTCAGCAGAGAATCAGTCTGCATGTCATAGCAGAGAATGAGGCTTCACGTCAGCCACCACTGCAACAGTCCATTGGCATATATTTAGGCCCAGCACCCAGGCAGAGGAGAGAGGTCCCGTAACAGAGAATCTGGCTTCATGTCAGCAGAGAATCAGTCTGCATGTCATAGCAGAGAATGAGGCTTCACGTCACCCACCACTGCAACAGTCCATTGGCATATATTTAGGCCCAGCACACACAGGCAGAGGAGAGAGGTCCCGTAACAGAGAATCTGTCTTCATGTCAGCAGAGAATTAGTCTGCATGTCATAGCAGAGAATGAGGCTTCACGTCAGCCACCACTGCAACAGTCCATTGGCATATATTTAGGCCCAGCACCCAGGCAGAGGAGAGAGGTCCCGTAACAGAGAATCTGGCTTCATGTCAGCAGAGAATCAGTCTGCATGTCATAGCAGAGAATGAGGCTTCACGTCAGCCACCACTGCAACAGTCCATTGGCATATATTTAGGCCCAGCACACACAGGCAGAGGAGAGAGGTCCCGTAACAGACAATCTGGCTTCATGTCAGCAGAGAATCATTCTGCATGTCATAGCAGAGAATCAGGCTTCACGTCACCCAACATTGGAACAGTCCATTGGCATATATTTAGGCCCCGGCACCCAGACACAGGAGAGGTTCATTCAACTTTGGGTAGCCTCGCAATATAATGGTAAAATGAAAATAAAAATAGGATTGAATGAGGAAGTGCCCTGGAGTCCAATAATATATGGTTAAGGGGAGGTAGTTAATGTCTAATCTGGACAAGGGACGGACAGATCCTGTGGGATCCATGCCTGGTTCATTTTTATGAACGTCAGCTTGTCCACATTGGCTGTAGACAGGCGGCTGCGTTTGTCTGTAATGACGCCCCCTGCCGTGCTGAATACACGTTCAGACAAAACGCTGGCCGCCGGGCAGGCCAGCACCTCCAAGGCATAAAAGGCTAGCTCTGGCCACGTGGACAATTTAGAGACCCAGAAGTTGAATGGGGCCGAACCATCAGTCAGTACGTGGAGGGGTGTGCACACGTACTGTTCCACCATGTTAGTGAAATGTTGCCTCCTGCTAACACGTTGCGTATCAGGTGGTGGTGCAGTTAGCTGTGGCGTGTTGACAAAAGTTTTCCACATCTCTGCCATGCTAACCCTGCCCTCAAAGGAGCTGGCATTGACACAGCTGCCTTGGCGACCTCTTGCTCCTCCTCTGCCTTGGCCTTGGGCTTCCACTTGTTCCCCTGTGACATTTGGGAATGCTCTCAGTAGCGCGTCTACCAACGTGCGCTTGTACTCGCGCATCTTCCTATCACGCTCCAGTGCAGGAAGTAAGGTGGGCACATTGTCTTTGTAGCGTGGATCCAGCAGGGTGGCAACCCAGTAGTCCGCACAGGTTAAAATGTGGGCAACTCTGCTGTCGTTGCGCAGGCACTGCAGCATGTAGTCGCTCATGTGTGCCAGGCTGCCCAGGGGTAAGGACAAGCTGTCCTCTGTGGGAGGCGTATCGTCATCGTCCTGCCTTTCCCCCCAGCCACGCACCAGTGATGGACCCGAGCTGCGTTGGGTGCCACCCCGCTGTGACCATGCTTCATCCTCATCCTCCTCCACCTCCTCCTCATCCTCGTCCTCCTCGTCCTCCAGTAGTGGGCCCTGGCTGGCCACATTTGTACCTGGCCTCTGCTGTTGCCAAAAACCTCCCTCTGAGTCACTTCGAAGAGACTGGCCTGAAAGTGCTAAAAATGACCCCTCTTCCTCCTCCTCCTCCTCCTCCTCCTCCTGGGCCACCTCCTCTTCCATCATCGCCCTAAGTGTTTTCTCAAGGAGACATAGAAGTGGTATTGTAACGCTGATAACGGCGTCATCGCCACTGGCCATGTTGGTGGAGTACTCGAAACAGCGCAACAGGGCACACAGGTCTCGCATGGAGGCCCAGTCATTGGTGGTGAAGTGGTGCTGTTCTGTAGTGCGACTGACCCGTGCGTGCTGCAGCTGAAACTCCACTATGGCCTGCTGCTGCTCGCACAGTCTGTCCAGCATGTGCAAGGTGGAGTTCCACCTGGTGGGCACGTCGCATATGAGGCGGTGAGCGGGAAGGCCGAAGTTACGCTGTAGCGCAGACAGGCGAGCAGCAGCAGGATGTGAACGCCGGAAGCGCGAACAGACGGCCCGCACTTTATGCAGCAGCTCTGACATGTCGGGGTAGTTGTGAATGAACTTCTGCACCACCAAATTCAGCACATGCGCCAAGCAAGGGATGTGCGTCAAATTGGCTAGTCCCAGAGCTGCAACGAGATTTCGCCCATTATCGCACACCACCAGGCCGGGCTTGAGGCTCACCGGCAGCAACCACTCGTCGGTCTGTTGTTCTATACCCCGCCACAACTCCTGTGCGGTGTGGGGCCTGTCCCCCAAACATATGAGTTTCAGAATGGCCTGCTGACGTTTACCCCGGGCTGTGCTGAAGTTGGTGGTGAAGGTGTGTGGCTGACTGGATGAGCAGGTGGAAGAAGAGGAGGAGGAAGCCGAGAAGGAGGAGGTGGCAACAGGAGGCAAAGAATGTTGCCCTGCGATCCTTGGCGGCGGAAGGACGTGCGCCAAACAGCTCTCCGCCTGGGGCCCAGCTGCCACTACATTTACCCAGTGTGCAGTTAGGGAGATATAGCGTCCCTGGCCGTGCTTACTGGTCCACGTATCTGTGGTTAGGTGGACCTTGCCACAGATGGCGTTGCGCAGTGCACACTTGATTTTATCGGATACTTGGTTGTGCAGGGAAGGCACGGCTCTCTTGGAGAAGTAGTGGCGGCTGGGAACAACATACTGTGGGACAGCAAGCGACATGAGCTGTTTGAAGCTGTCTGTGTCCACCAGCCTAAATGACAGCATTTCATAGGCCAGTAGTTTAGAAATGCTGGCATTCAGGGCCAGGGATCGAGGGTGGCTAGGTGGGAATTTACGCTTTCTCTCAAATGTTTGTGAGATGGAGAGCTGAACGCTGCCGTGTGACATGGTTGAGACGCTTGGTGACGGAGGTGGTGGTGGTGGTGTTGGTGGTACATCCCCTGTTTGCTGGGCGGCAGGTGCCAACGTTCCTCCAGAGGCGGAGGAAGAGGCCGAGGCGGCAGCAGCAGAAGAGGCCGAGGCGGCAGCAGCAGAAGAGGTAGCAGGGGGAGCCTGAGTGACTTCCTTGGTTTTAAGGTGTTTACTCCACTGCAGTTCATGCTTTGCATGCAGGTGCCTGGTCATGCAGGTTGTGCTCAGGTTCAGAACGTTAATGCCTCGCTTCAGGCTCTGATGGCACAGCGTGCAAACCACTCGGGTCTTGTCGTCAGCACATTGTTTGAAGAAGTGCCATGCCAGGGAACTCCTTGAAGCTGCCTTTGGGGTGCTCGGTCCCAGATGGCGGCGGTCAGTAGCAGGCGGAGTCTCTTGGCGGCGGGTGTTCTGCTTTTGCCCACTGCTCCCTCTTTTGCTACGCTGTTGGCTCGGTCTCACCACTGCCTCTTCCTCCGAACTGTGAAAGTCAGTGGCACGACCTTCATTCCATGTGGGGTCTAGGACCTCATCAGTCCCCTGCATCGTCTTCCACCCAGTCTTGATCCCTGACCTCCTGTTCAGTCTGCACACTGCAGAAAGACGCAGCAGTTGGCACCTGTGTTTCGTCATCATCAGAGACATGCTGAGGTGGTATTCCCATGTCCTCATCATCAGGAAACATAAGTGGTTGTGCGTCAGTGCATTCTATAGTCTTTCACCGCTGGGGAAGGGCTAGGTGGATGCCCTTGGGAAACCCTGCCAGCGGAGTCTTCAAACAGCATAAGAGACTGCTGCATAACTTGAGGCTGAGACAGTTTCCCTGGTATGCATGGGGGTGATGTGACAGACTGATGGGGTTGGTTTTCAGGCGCCATCTGTGCGCTTTCTGCAGAAGACTGGGTGGGAGATAATGTGAACGTGCTGGATCCACTGTCGGCCACCCAATTGACTAATGCCTGTACCTGCTCAGGCCTTACCATCCTTAGAACGGCATTGGGCCCCACCATATATCGCTGTAAATTCTGGCGGCTACTGGGACCTGAGGTAGTTGGTACACTAGGACGTGTGGATGTGGCAGAACGGCCACGTCCTCTCCCAGCACCAGAGGGTCCACTAACACCACCACGACCATGTCCACGTCCGCGTCCCTTACTAGATGTTTTTCTCATTGTTATGGTTCACCACAACAACAAAAATATTATTTGGCCCAATGTATTGTATTCAAATTCAGCGGGATATAAATTTGAGGCCTAGTATTTAGGCGCTGGGTGACCGGTATGGATTTACTAACAGAATTAGACTTGGAAATGCACAGTAGCGTGTGTGTGAAGTTATTCTGAATGACCCTATGTGCACCTTGAATATTATATACCCTTTTAGGGATAGATTTCAAATAGCTCTGATATAGCAGAAACCACTAAATTATGAAATTGCTAAATTGGGAATTGTATTTCAACCCAGAACAAAAAATGTGCTTTGACGGACACTAAATAACTTTCCCAGCCACAACAGGACAGCGGTAACGAGAGATTTAGCGGGATATAAATTTGAGGCCTAGTATTTAGGCGCTGGGTGACCGGTATGGATTTAGTGACAGAATTAGACTTGGAAATGCACAGTAGCGTGTGTGTGAAGTTATTCTGAATGACCCTATGTGCACCTTGAATATTATATACCCTTTTAGGGATAGATTTCAAATAGCTCTGATATAGCAGGAACCACTAAATTATGAAATTGCTAAATTGGGAATTGTACTTCAACCCAGAACAAAAAATGTGCTTTGACGGACACTAAATAACTTTCCCAGCCACAACAGGACAGCGGTAACGAGAGATTTAGCGGGATATAAATTTGAGGCCTAGTATTTAGGCGCTGGGTGACCGGTATGGATTTAGCGACAGAATTAGACTTGGAAATGCACAGTAGCGTGTGTGTGAAGTTATTCTGAATGACCCTATGTGCACCTTGAATATTATATACCCTTTTAGGGATAGATTTCAAATAGCTCTGATATAGCAGGAACCACTAAATTATGAAATTGCTAAATTGGGAATTGTACTTCAACCCAGAACAAAAAATGTGCTTTGACGGACACTAAATAACTTTCCCAGCCACAACAGGACAGCGGTAACGAGAGATTTAGCGGGATATAAATTTGAGGCCTAGTATTTAGGCGCTGGGTGACCGGTATGGATTTAGCGACAGAATTAGACTTGGAAATGCACAGTAGCGTGTGTGTGAAGTTATTCTGAATGACCCTATGTGCACCTTGAATATTATATACCCTTTTAGGGATAGATTTCAAATAGCTCTGATATAGCAGAAACCACTAAATTATGAAATTGCTAAATTGGGAATTGTACTTCAACCCAGAACAAAAAATGTGCTTTGACGGACACTAAATAACTTTCCCAGCCACAACAGGACAGCGGTAACGAGAGATTTAGCGGGATATAAATTTGAGGCCTAGTATTTAGGCGCTGGGTGACCGGTATGGATTTAGCGACAGAATTAGACTTGGAAATGCACAGTAGCGTGTGTGTGAAGTTATTCTGAATGACCCTATGTGCACCTTGAATATTATATACCCTTTTAGGGATAGATTTCAAATAGCTCTGATATAGCAGGAACCACTAAATTATGAAATTGCTAAATTGGGAATTGTACTTCAACCCAGAACAAAAAATGTGCTTTGACGGACACTAAATAACTTTCCCAGCCACAACAGGACAGCGGTAACGAGAGATTTAGCGGGATATAAATTTGAGGCCTAGTATTTAGGCGCTGGGTGACCGGTATGGATTTAGTGACAGAATTAGACTGGGATATGGCCAAAAAATAACCACACTATTGCTGGTTAAATGCACTTGGTGACGGGCGCAGCTTGCCCCTGATGTAGTATATGGCCAAAAAATGAACAGACTATTGCTGGTTAAATGCACTTGGTGTCACAGCTTGACGAACCACACTACTGAGGGTTAAATGCACTTGGTGACGGGCGCAGCTTGCCCCTGATGTAGTATATGGCCAAAAAATGAACAGACTATTGCTGGTTAAATGCACTTGGTGACGGGCGCAGCTTGCCCCTGATTTAGTATATGGCCAAAAAATGAACAGACTATTGCTGGTTAAATGCACTTGGTGTGATAGCTTGACCAACCACACTACTGAGGGTTAAATGCACTTGGTGACGGGCGCAGCTTGCCCCTGATGTAGTATATGGCCAAAAAATGAACAGACTATTGCTGGTTAAATGCACTTGGTGACGGGCGCAGCTTGCCCCTGATTTAGTATATGGCCAAAAAATGAACAGACTATTGCTGGTTAAATGCACTTGGTGTGATAGCTTGACCAACCACACTACTGAGGGTTAAATGCACTTGGTGACGGGCGCAGCTTGCCCCTGATGTAGTATATGGCCAAAAAATGAACAGACTATTGCTGGTTAAATGCACTTGGTGTCACAGCTTGACGAACCACACTACTGAGGGTTAAATGCACTTGGTGACGGGCGCAGCTTGCCCCTGATGTAGTATATGGCCAAAAAATAAACAGACTATTGCTGGTTAAATGCACTTGGTGTGACAGCTTCACCCTGATGTAGGCTTTAGCCAAAAAACAACCACACCATTGAGGGTTAAATGCACTTGGTGACAGGCGCAGCTTGCCCCTGATTTAGTATATGGCCAAAAAATGAACAGACTATTGCTGGTTAAATGCACTTGGTGTGACAGCTTCACCCTGATGTAGGCTTTAGCCAAAAAACAACCACACCATTGAGGGTTAAATGCACTTGGTCGCAGCTTGGATGCACTTGGTCGCAGCACCGCACAAGACACAAAATGGCCGCCGATCACCCCAGAAAAAAGTGACTGACAAACGGTCTGGGCAGCCTAAAAACAGTGAGTGAGCATTTGAATTTCAGCAGCTCAATGATGCACAGCTGCAGATCGATCGATTAATCAAGTGAAGTCCTTTGGAGGAGTTAATCTGCCTAATCTCGCCCTACTGTCGCATCCGCAACCTCTCCCTACGCTAATCAGAGCAGAGTGACGGGCGGCGCTATGTGACTCCAGCTTAAATAGAGGCTGGGTCACATGGTGCTCTGGCCAATCACAGCCATGCCAATAGTAGGCATGGCTGTGACGGCCTCTTGGGGCAAGTAGTATGACGCTTGTTGATTGGCTGCTTTGCAGCCTTTCAAAAAGCGCCAAGAAAGCGTCACAAAAGCGCCAAGAAAGCGACGAACACCGAACCCGAACCCGGACTTTTACGAAAATGTCCGGGTTCGGGTCCGTGTCACGGACACCCCAAAATTCGGTACGAACCCGAACTATACAGTTCGAGTTCGCTCATCCCTAGTCCTAAGTTTATTGGGCCTTACAAGATCTTGTCCGTCATCAATCCCATTGCCTTCTGTCTTGATCTTCTTCAGACTTGGAAGATCCATAATGTTTTTTACAGGTCCCTATTAAAACCTTATGTCCAACCCACTGTAACCTCCTCTTTGCCTCCTCCTCCGATTTTTGTTGATGGTAATCTTGAATTTCAGGTCTCTAGGATTGTGGATTCTCGCATTATCCGCGGTTCTCTTCAGTACCTCGTTCATTGGGAGGGTTATGGTCCTGAGGAGAGGATGTGGGTCCCAGTGGTGGACATTAAGGCCACTCGTCTCATCAGGGCTTTCCATAGGTCTCATCCTGAGAAGGTGGGCTCTGAGTGTCCGGAGTCCACCCGTAGAGGGAGGGGTACTGTCACCGCCAGTTCTGTGAGAAGGTCTGGCAGACGTTCTTCTTTACCTCTTGTATGATGTACTTTGTTTTGGTTTCACTTTGTCATCTCCTTTCCTTCTGCCAGGTGTCACTTATTTAGACTAATCGTCTTCCTTTATATTCCCTTACATACTGCCTCACTTTGCGGTTTATACTACTTCCCGGATGAAGTGTTTATGGCTGAAGGCTGCTGCTGTTTGCGCTAGATAAGTCTTTTCCTTTATTGTGTTTCCTTGCTGGCTTGATTCTAGGTGACCCTGACTCCGTCCGTATTATGTGCAGGGAGCCGGTGGTCGTGTCCCCTCACTATTATAGGGTTTTCAGGTGTCACATAGTCTTAGGTACGTGGGCATGCAATCATCTACCATTGAGACCCTTGCATGTGCATAGCAGTCAGGGAGAGCTCTTAGGGTTTTATAGGGCTCACCTATATGCTCCTTAGTTTGGGATCAAGCCAGTCGTCGTTTATTTATAAGTTCCAGCTATCTGCAACTTCATCCGTGACAGCATGACAACTGTCCAATAAATCCCATAAATAATGAAAAGGGAGTGATAGAACTGCTATGCAAAGTTATATATCCCCTATATGGCATAAATGAGTTCTCCAAGCCTTGAAGGGGTATTCAGTTAGACAAAGTCATTCCCTATCCAATGGATAAGGGTTAACTATTAGGCTGATGGTAATATGACTGTTGGGACCCTCACCAACCATGAGAACTCCCAAAATAAATGGAGCGACAGGTTGAGCACTGCCGCTACAGTCATCTCTATGGGTCTGTCGGAAATAACCAAACGTTGTACTCTACTATCTCCCACAGTCCCAAAGAATCGAAAGGAAGTGTCAGTGTGCACTCTCAACCTGCCACTTTATTAATTTTTGGGGTACAGGGCCCCATTCCAACTGCAGGGACCACCACTGATCTAAAAGTTAACACCTATCCTGTGGATCAGAGGTAACGTCCCCTAACCAGAATACTTCTTTAATTGAACAGATTTGTAGGAAGAATTGGCGATTTGTATAAGTTTGATCAAATAGCTATCCTCTATAAAAAAAAGAGGGTGTCCCAAGCTTAGGACCCCGCTTTGTCATGTCCATTAGTGATGAGCAAACAATTGTAAATGAATCAAATTCATTATACATTTCCTAAAAAAAAAATCTGATTCTAGCAAAACGAAAATATTTTCAATTAATTTTGGGTGATTTTCTCATAATGGCCGGAGAGGGCACCATTTTACAGTCAGAAGACTGTAGGCATCTGCCACCAAAAAGGGATAATTTTTGCACCATTTTAAGAAAAAAAAATTAAATCTGACAATGCAGTGTGTTGTTACTGGCTGTTTGTTCCCTTTATGCTTTAGGGTCTATTCACACGTCCGTTGTTTGTTTCCTGATCTGTTCCGTTTTTTGCTGAACAGATCTGGACCAGATCTGGACCCATTCATTTTCAATGGGTCCTGAAAAAAAATGGACAGCACAATGTCAGATTTTTTTTCAGGACCCATTGAAAATGAATGGGTCCAGATCTGGTCCAGATCTGTTCAGCAAAAAACGGAACAGATCAGGAAACAAACAACGGACGTGTGAATAGACCCTTATACACATAGCTCCGCGCTGTATGCTTTATAGACACACAGCTCTGCACTGTATGCTTTATACACATAGCTCTGCACTGTATGCTTTATACACATAGCTCTGCACTGTATGCTTTATACACATAACTCTGCACTGTATGCTTTATACAGACACATCTACACTGTATGCTTTATTTTTATATTTTTTTTTCCATATAGCTTAATCTTCAACATTATAAAATTTCAAATTTTTACCCCAAAACTCCACTTCCTCCCATTCGATACTTCTCCTATCCCCTCCATCAACCAATACGAAAAAAGGGATAATGGTTGGGTGAAGGCAGGAAGACTTAAGACTTCCAAATCCCCCATACCTTATTCCATTTCTCCTCAGTATTTCTTTGTTTATATAAGATTCTTCCATATTTCTTAATCTTATTGACCACATTTAACCATATATACACACTAGAAGTATTAATTAAAAGTATTGCCAAGAAGAGTATTTTAGTCAAAAGGAATCTTTTATACTTATCACAAATAATTTGGGAAAAATCGCCCAAGATCCAACATTCCACTGTATATGGAATCACTATTTTCAGTTTTTGTGTAATAATTTTAGCTATTGCCTCACAATATTCTGTTAGTTGTGTACAAAACCAAAACATGTGTAAATAGTCAGCCCCAAGTGCATCGCATCGTGGACAATTAGACGTATTTCTCAACCCACATTTACACATACTGGTGTGACATACACTAATAATAAATTGAACTAAAATATGATTAAAATTATGTGACATTAATCTTAAATTAGTCATTATTTTCCCCCAATCATCTGGTTGGATCCTTGAAACAGATTCCCAAGCCTTTTTTTTTGTTTTCCAGGGAAACGTATACTCTTGAAAAGTGCTTCAAGAAGCGATTTATAAAGTTGAGAAATTTTAAACTTCTGCCCCAAATTTCCCATCAAATCATTCACAAGTGTACAAGTATCTGTAACAAACATCTCCCTTTATACTAGAAAGTGCCGAACGTAACTGTAAGTATCTAAACCAAGATAAATTAATTATATGCTCTCTTTGGGTCAACTCCAAAAAAGGAAGTATATCTCCATTACTCACCACTTGTGCAACATACAGAATATGTATGCAAGGGATAGCAAGGGATCAATGCTTGATATCCAAAGAAGAATTTGATTTCCTGAATAACAAAAGCCCCACGACTGCGACATAAAAATAAAAACCCAATACCTGGGCGTCCAATAGTCTCAGGAAAGGATTCCTTGACTTATTCGGCAAGCGAATACGTGGACGCAGTACTGAGACCTTTTGTTACATCATTACCTTCATATATAAGGGACACAACTGATGTACTGACCAGAATCAGTGGTATCTCATTATCGGCGTCTACGTTTTTAGCTAGCCTGGACGTGGAAGCGCTATATAGTAATATCGAGCATGAATTAGGGATCAAAGCTACAAAATACTTTCTGGATACTAAAAGCACCTGTTTCCATTAACACAATCATTTTGTACTAACTCTACTGAGATTCATACTGACTCACAATTACTTTCTGTGTAATGGTACCTTTTATCAGCAGATGAAAGGTACCGCTATGGGGACACCGTGTGCACCGGCTTTTGCAAATTTGTTTTTGGGGTGGTGGGAGGACACAATAGTTTTTTCTGATACACTTGCACGATTCACTAGTCACATTTTATTTTGGTGTAGATTTATTGATGATGTTTTGTTATTTTGGGAGGGCGAGAAACAAGAGTTTATTGAGTTTGTCAATATATTGAACCAAAATGACATAGGGATGCATTTTACCTATGACATCCATCCAGATAAAATCTGCTTCTTGGATTTAACAATCCAAAAAGGAGAAATGGGTCATATATAGGGATGAGCGAACTCGAACTGTATAGTTCGGGTTCGTACCGAATTTTGGGGTGTCCGTGACACGGACCCGAACCCGGACATTTTCGTAAAAGTCCGGGTTCGGGTTCGGTGTTCGTCGCTTTCTTGGCGCTTTTGTGACGCTTTCTTGGCGCTTTTTGAAAGGCTGCAAAGCAGCCAATCAACAAGCGTCATACTACTTGCCCCAAGAGGCCATCACAGCCATGCCTACTATTGGCATGGCTGTGATTGGCCAGAGCACCATGTGACCCAGCCTCTATTTAAGCTGGAGTCACATAGCGCCGCCCGTCACTCTGCTCTGATTAGCGTAGGGAGAGGTTGCGGCTGCGACAGTAGGGCGAGATTAGGCAGATTAACTCCTCCAAAGGACTTGATTAACTGATCGATCTGCAGCTGTGGATCATTGAGCTGCTGATCCTCAATTGCTCACTGTTTTTAGGCTGCACAGACCGTTTGTCAGTCTCATTTTTCTGGGGTGATCGGCGGCCATTTTGTGTCTTGTGGTGCGCCAGCACAAGCTGCGACCAAGTGCATTTAACCCTCAATGGTGTGGTTGTTTTTTGGCTAAAGCCTACATCAGGGTGAAGCTGTCACACCAAGTGCATTTAACCAGCAATAGTCTGTTCATTTTTTGGCCATATACAAAATCAGGGGCAAGCTGCGCCTGTCACCAAGTGCATTTAACCCTCAATGGTGTGGTTGTTTTTTGGCTAAAGCCTACATCAGGGTGAAGCTGTGACACCAAGTGCATTTAACCAGCAATAGTCTGTTCATTTTTTGGCCATATACAAAATCAGGGGCAAGCTGCGCCTGTCACCAAGTGCATTTAACCCTCAATGGTGTGGTTGTTTTTTGGCTAAAGCCTACATCAGGGTGAAGCTGTCACACCAAGTGCATTTAACCAGCAATAGTCTGTTCATTTTTTGGCCATATACAAAATCAGGGGCAAGCTGCGCCTGTCACCAAGTGCATTTAACCCTCAATGGTGTGGTTGTTTTTTGGCTAAAGCCTACATCAGGGTGAAGCTGTCACACCAAGTGCATTTAACCAGCAATAGTCTGTTTATTTTTTGGCCATATCCCAGTCTAATTCTGTCACTAAATCCATACCGGTCACCCAGCGCCTAAATACTAGGCCTCAAATTTATATCCAGCTAAATCTGTCCCTAGTGCTGTAGCTGGGCGAGTTATTTAGTGTCCGTTCAAGCACATTTCTTGTTCTGGGTTGAAATACAATTCCCAATTTAGCAATTTCATAATTTACTGGTTCCTGCTATATCAGAGCTATTTGAAATCTATCCCAAAAAGGGTATATAATATTGAAGGTGCACATTGGGTCATTCAGAATAACTTCACACACACCCGCTACTGTGTATTTCCAAGTCTAATTCTGTCACTAAACCCATACCTGTCACCCAGCGCCTAAATACTAGGCCTCAAATTTAAATCCCTCTAAATCTCTCGTTACCGCTGTACTGTTGTTGCTGGGCAAGATATTTAGTGTCCGTCAAAGCACATTTTTTGTTCTGGGTTGAAGTACAATTCCCAATTTAGCAATTTCATAATTTAGTGGTTTCTGCTATATCAGAGCTATTTGAAATCTATCCCTAAAAGGGTATATAATATTGAAGGTGCACATTGGGTCATTCAGAATAACTTCACACACACGCTTCTGTGCATTTCCAAGTCTAATTCTGTCACTAAATCCATACCGGTGACCCAGCGCCTAAATACTAGGCCTCAAATTTAAATCCCTCTAAATCTCTCGTTACCCACCGCTGTACTGTTGTTGCTGGGCAAGATATTTAGTGTCCGTCAAAGCACATTTTTTGTTCTGGGTTGAAGTACAATTCCCAATTTAGCAATTTCATAATTTAGTGGTTTCTGCTATATCAGAGCTATTTGAAATCTATCCCTAAAAGGGTATATAATATTGAAGGTGCACATAGGGTCATTCAGAATAACTTCACACACACGCTTCTGTGCATTTCCAAGTCTAATTCTGTCACTAAATCCATACCGGTGACCCAGCGCCTAAATACTAGGCCTCAAATTTAAATCCCTCTAAATCTCTCGTTACCCACCGCTGTACTGTTGTTGCTGGGCAAGATATTTAGTGTCCGTCAAAGCACATTTTTGTTCTGGGTTGAAGTACAATTCCCAATTTAGCAATTTCATAATTTAGTGGTTTCTGCTATATCAGAGCTATTTGAAATCTATCCCTAAAAGGGTATATAATATTGAAGGTGCACATAGGGTCATTCAGAATAACTTCACACACACGCTTCTGTGCATTTCCAAGTCTAATTCTGTCACTAAATCCATACCGGTGACCCAGCGCCTAAATACTAGGCCTCAAATTTATATCCCGCTAAATCTCTCGTTACCGCTGTACTGTTGTTGCTGGGCAAGATATTTAGTGTCCGTCAAAGCACATTTTTTGTTCTGGGTTGAAGTACAATTCCCAATTTAGCAATTTCATAATTTAGTGGTTCCTGCTATATCAGAGCTATTTGAAATCTATCCCAAAAAGGGTATATAATATTGAAGGTGCACATTGGGTCATTCAGAATAACTTCACACACACCCGCTACTGTGTATTTCCAAGTCTAATTCTGTCACTAAACCCATACCTGTCACCCAGCGCCTAAATACTAGGCCTCAAATTTAAATCCCTCTAAATCTCTCGTTACCGCTGTACTGTTGTTGCTGGGCAAGATATTTAGTGTCCGTCAAAGCACATTTTTTGTTCTGGGTTGAAGTACAATTCCCAATTTAGCAATTTCATAATTTAGTGGTTTCTGCTATATCAGAGCTATTTGAAATCTATCCCTAAAAGGGTATATAATATTGAAGGTGCACATTGGGTCATTCAGAATAACTTCACACACACGCTTCTGTGCATTTCCAAGTCTAATTCTGTCACTAAACCCATACCTGTCACCCAGCGCCTAAATACTAGGCCTCAAATTTAAATCCCTCTAAATCTCTCGTTACCGCTGTACTGTTGTTGCTGGGCAAGATATTTAGTGTCCGTCAAAGCACATTTTTTGTTCTGGGTTGAAGTACAATTCCCAATTTAGCAATTTCATAATTTAGTGGTTTCTGCTATATCAGAGCTATTTGAAATCTATCCCTAAAAGGGTATATAATATTGAAGGTGCACATTGGGTCATTCAGAATAACTTCACACACACGCTTCTGTGCATTTCCAAGTCTAATTCTGTCACTAAATCCATACCGGTGACCCAGCGCCTAAATACTAGGCCTCAAATTTAAATCCCTCTAAATCTCTCGTTACCCACCGCTGTACTGTTGTTGCTGGGCAAGATATTTAGTGTCCGTCAAAGCACATTTTTTGTTCTGGGTTGAAGTACAATTCCCAATTTAGCAATTTCATAATTTAGTGGTTTCTGCTATATCAGAGCTATTTGAAATCTATCCCTAAAAGGGTATATAATATTGAAGGTGCACATTGGGTCATTCAGAATAACTTCACACACACGCTTCTGTGCATTTCCAAGTCTAATTCTGTCACTAAACCCATACCTGTCACCCAGCGCCTAAATACTAGGCCTCAAATTTAAATCCCTCTAAATCTCTCGTTACCGCTGTACTGTTGTTGCTGGGCAAGATATTTAGTGTCCGTCAAAGCACATTTTTTGTTCTGGGTTGAAGTACAATTCCCAATTTAGCAATTTCATAATTTAGTGGTTTCTGCTATATCAGAGCTATTTGAAATCTATCCCTAAAAGGGTATATAATATTGAAGGTGCACATTGGGTCATTCAGAATAACTTCACACACACGCTTCTGTGCATTTCCAAGTCTAATTCTGTCACTAAATCCATACCGGTGACCCAGCGCCTAAATACTAGGCCTCAAATTTAAATCCCTCTAAATCTCTCGTTACCCACCGCTGTACTGTTGTTGCTGGGCAAGATATTTAGTGTCCGTCAAAGCACATTTTTTGTTCTGGGTTGAAGTACAATTCCCAATTTAGCAATTTCATAATTTAGTGGTTTCTGCTATATCAGAGCTATTTGAAATCTATCCCTAAAAGGGTATATAATATTGAAGGTGCACATAGGGTCATTCAGAATAACTTCACACACACGCTTCTGTGCATTTCCAAGTCTAATTCTGTCACTAAATCCATACCGGTGACCCAGCGCCTAAATACTAGGCCTCAAATTTAAATCCCTCTAAATCTCTCGTTACCGCTGTCCTGTTGTAGCTGGGAAAGTTATTTAGTGCCCGTCAAAGCACATTTTTTGTTCTGGGTTGAAGTACAATTCCCAATTTAGCAATTTCATAATTTAGTGGTTTCTGCTATATCACAGCTATTTGAAATCTATCCCTAAAAGGGTATATAATATTGAAGGTGCACATAGGGTCATTCAGAATAACTTCACACACACGCTTCTGTGCATTTCCAAGTCTAATTCTGTCACTAAATCCATACCGGTGACCCAGCGCCTAAATACTAGGCCTCAAATTTAAATCCCTCTAAATCTCTCGTTACCGCTGTCCTGTTGTAGCTGGGAAAGTTATTTAGTGCCCGTCAAAGCACATTTTTTGTTCTGGGTTGAAGTACAATTCCCAATTTAGCAATTTCATAATTTAGTGGTTCCTGCTATATCAGAGCTATTTGAAATCTATCCCAAAAAGGGTATATAATATTCAAGGTGCACATTGGGTCATTCAGAATAACTTCACACACACGCTTCTGTGCATTTCCAAGTCTAATTCTGTCACTAAATCCATACCGGTCACCCAGCGCCTAAATACTAGGCCTCAAATTTATATCCCGCTGAATTTGAATACAATACATTGGGCCAAATAATATATTTGTTGTTGTGGTGAACCATAACAATGAGAAAAACATCTAGTAAGGGACGCGGACGTGGACATGGTCGTGGTGGTGTTAGTGGACCCTCTGGTGCTGGGAGAGGACGTGGCCGTTCTGCCACATCCACACGTCCTAGTGTACCAACTACCTCAGGTCCCAGTAGCCGCCAGAATTTACAGCGATATATGGTGGGGCCCAATGCTGTTCTAAGGATGGTAAGGCCTGAGCAGGTACAGGCATTAGTCAATTGGGTGGCCGACAGTGGATCCAGCACGTTCACATTATCTCCCACCCAGTCTTCTGCAGAAAGCGCACAGATGGCGCCTGAAAACCAACCCCATCAGTCTGTCACATCACCCCCATGCATACCAGGGAAACTGTCTCAGCCTCAAGTTATGCAGCAGTCTCTTATGCTGTTTGAAGACTCCGCTGGCAGGGTTTCCCAAGGGCATCCACCTAGCCCTTCCCCAGCGGTGAAAGACATAGAATGCACTGACGCACAACCACTTATGTTTCCTGATGATGAGGACATGGGAATACCACCTCAGCATGTCTCTGATGATGACGAAACACAGGTGCCAACTGCTGCGTCTTTCTGCAGTGTGCAGACTGAACAGGAGGTCAGGGATCAAGACTGGGTGGAAGACGATGCAGGGGACGATGAGGTCCTAGACCCCACATGGAATGAAGGTCGTGCCACTGACTTTCACAGTTCGGAGGAAGAGGCAGTGGTGAGACCGAGCCAACAGCGTAGCAAAAGAGGGAGCAGTGGGCAAAAGCAGAACACCCGCCGCCAAGAGACTCCGCCTGCTACTGACCGCCGCCATCTGGGACCGAGCACCCCAAAGGCAGCTTCAAGGAGTTCCCTGGCATGGCACTTCTTCAAACAATGTGCTGACGACAAGACCCGAGTGGTTTGCACGCTGTGCCATCAGAGCCTGAAGCGAGGCATTAACGTTCTGAACCTGAGCACAACCTGCATGACCAGGCACCTGCATGCAAAGCATGAACTGCAGTGGAGTAAACACCTTAAAACCAAGGAAGTCACTCAGGCTCCCCCTGCTACCTCTTCTGCTGCTGCCGCCTCGGCCTATTCTGCTGCTGCCGCCTTGGCCTCTTCCTCCGCCTCTGGAGGAACGTTGGCACCTGCCGCCCAGCAAACAGGGGATGTACCACCAACACCACCACCACCACCTCCGTCACCAAGCGTCTCAACCATGTCACACGCCAGCGTTCAGCTCTCCATCTCACAAACATTTGATAGAAAGCGTAAATTCCCACCTAGCCACCCTCGATCCCTGGCCCTGAATGCCAGCATTTCTAAACTACTGGCCTATGAAATGCTGTCATTTAGGCTGGTGGACACAGACAGCTTCAAACAGCTCATGTCGCTTGCTGTCCCACAGTATGTTGTTCCCAGCCGGCACTACTTCTCCAAGAGAGCCGTGCCTTCCCTGCACAACCAAGTATCCGATAAAATCAAGTGTGCACTGCGCAACGCCATCTGTAGCAAGGTCCACCTAACCACAGATACGTGGACCAGTAAGCACGGCCAGGGACGCTATATCTCCCTAACTGCACACTGGGTAAATGTAGTGGCAGCTGGGCCCCAGGCGGAGAGCTGTTTGGCGCACGTCCTGCCGCCGCCAAGGATCGCAGGGCAACATTCTTTGCCTCCTGTTGCCACCTCCTCCTTCTCGGCTTCCTCCTCCTCTTCTTCCACCTGCTCATCCAGTCAGCCACACACCTTCACCACCAACTTCAGCACAGCCCGGGGTAAACGTCAGCAGGCCATTCTGAAACTCATATGTTTGGGGGACAGGCCCCACACCGCACAGGAGTTGTGGCGGGGTATTGAACAACAGACCGACGAGTGGTTGCTGCCGGTGAGCCTCAAGCCCGGCCTGGTGGTGTGTGATAATGGGCGAAATCTCGTTGCAGCTCTGGGACTAGCCAATTTGACGCACATCCCTTGCTTGGCGCATGTGCTGAATTTGGTGGTGCAGAAGTTCATTCACAACTACCCCGACATGTCAGAGCTGCTGCATAAAGTGCGGGCCGTCTGTTCGCGCTTCCGGCGTTCACATCCTGCCGCTGCTCGCCTGTCTGCGCTACAGCGTAACTTCGGCCTTCCCGCTCACCGCCTCATATGCGACGTGCCCACCAGGTGGAACTCCACCTTGCACATGCTGGACAGACTGTGCGAGCAGCAGCAGGCCATAGTGGAGTTTCAGCTGCAGCACGCACGGGTCAGTCGCACTACAGAACAGCACCACTTCACCACCAATGACTGGGCCTCCATGCGAGACCTGTGTGCCCTGTTGCGCTGTTTCGAGTACTCCACCAACATGGCCAGTGGCGATGACACCGTTATCAGCGTTACAATACCACTTCTATGTCTCCTTGAGAAAACACTTAGGGCGATGATGGAACAGGAGGTGGCCCAGGAGGAGGAGGAGGAGGATGAGGAAGAGGGGTCATTTTTAGCACTTTCAGGCCAGTCTCTTCGAAGTGACTCAGAGGGAGGTTTTTTGCAACAGCAGAGGCCAGGTACAAATGTGGCCAGCCAGGGCCCACTACTGGAGGACGAGGAGGACGAGGATGAGGAGGAGGTGGAGGAGGATGAGGATGAAGCATGGTCACAGCGGGGTGGCACCCAACGCAGCTCGGGTCCATCACTGGTGCGTGGCTGGGGGGAAAGGCAGGACGATGACGATACGCCTCCCACAGAGGACAGCTTGTCCTTACCCCTGGGCAGCCTGGCACACATGAGCGACTACATGCTGCAGTGCCTGCGCAACGACAGCAGAGTTGCCCACATTTTAACCTGTGCGGACTACTGGGTTGCCACCCTGCTGGATCCACGCTACAAAGACAATGTGCCCACCTTACTTCCTGCACTGGAGCGTGATAGGAAGATGCGCGAGTACAAGCGCACGTTGGTAGACGCGCTACTGAGAGCATTCCCAAATGTCACAGGGGAACAAGTGGAAGCCCAAGGCCAAGGCAGAGGAGGAGCAAGAGGTCGCCAAGGCAGCTGTGTCACGGCCAGCTCCTCTGAGGGCAGGGTTAGCATGGCAGAGATGTGGAAAACTTTTGTCAACACGCCACAGCTAACTGCACCACCACCTGATACGCAACGTGTTAGCAGGAGGCAACATTTCACTAACATGGTGGAACAGTACGTGTGCACACCCCTCCACGTACTGACTGATGGTTCGGCCCCATTCAACTTCTGGGTCTCTAAATTGTCCACGTGGCCAGAGCTAGCCTTTTATGCCTTGGAGGTGCTGGCCTGCCCGGCAGCCAGCGTTTTGTCTGAACGTGTATTCAGCACGGCAGGGGGCGTCATTACAGACAAACGCAGCCGCCTGTCTACAGCCAATGTGGACAAGCTGACGTTCATAAAAATGAACCAGGCATGGATCCCACAGGACCTGTCCGTCCCTTGTCCAGATTAGACATTAACTACCTCCCCATAACCATATATTATTGGACTCCAGGGCACTTCCTCATTCAATCCTATTTTTATTTTCATTTTACCATTATATTGCGATGCTACCCAAAGTTGAATGAACCTCTCCTCTGCCTGTGTGCTAGGCCTAAATATATGCCAATGGACTGTTGCAGTGGTGGCTGACATGAAGCCTGATTCTCTGCTATGACATGCAGACTAATTCTCTGCTGACATGAAGCCAGATTGTCTGTTACGGGACCTCTCTCCTCTGCCTGGGTGCTGGGCCTAAATTTATGACAATGGACTGTTGCAGTGGTGGCTGACGTGAAGCCTGATTCTCTGCTATGACATGCAGACTGATTCTCTGCTGACATGAAGCCAGATTCTCTGTTACGGGACATCTCTCCTCTGCCTGTGTGTGTGCTGGGCCTAAATATATGCCAATGGACTGTTGCAGTGGTGGCTGACGTGAAGCCTCATTCTCTGCTATGACATGCAGACTAATTCTCTGCTGACATGAAGACAGATTCTCTGTTACGGGACCTCTCTCCTCTGCCTGGGTGCCGGGGCCTAAATATCTGAGAATGGACTGTTCCAGTGGTGGGTGACGGGAAGCCAGATTCTCTGCTATGGAACCTCTCTCCAATTGATTTTGGTTAATTTTTATTTATTTAATTTTTATTTTAATTCATTTCCCTATCCACATTTGTTTGCAGGGGATTTACCTACATGTTGCTGCCTTTTGCAGCCCTCTAGCTCTTTCCTGGGCTGTTTTACAGCCTTTTTAGTGCCGAAAAGTTCGGGTCCCCATTGACTTCAATGGGGTTCGGGTTCGGGACGAAGTTCGGATCGGGTTCGGATCCCGAACCCGAACATTTCCGGGATGTTCGGCCGAACTTCTCGAACCCGAACATCCAGGTGTTCGCTCAACTCTAATCACAAGTCCTAACAATAGTGGTTTGTATTCGCGTTATGGAACAGAGTTATAACGGAATATAACAGAATTTTATGACCGAATGCAAAACAAAACCCCAATTTTACCAACTCAAGTGTTAGTAAGTATGATGTATCGGTCTGGGTATATTCGGATCCTTTTTCCAATCATTTATCCCCACAGTTTGAATAATTGTCAGCAATACGACTCTATGCTGTCCACACATATAGGGGGCCATCAAGTGGCAATTATTGGTAACGGTCTATTGTTTAATTCCTTTACATCTCTGTCCCAAAGGAAGTGAAAAGCACTCTGGGAAGAAAGAGGGCAGTCTCCTCCACGTCTACACAGAAAGAGGACCTGTGCTTTCTAGTCCATCCCTTTGTTGGAGTACAGCCGGTAAACTGCTGGATATGTTGTGTATCAGCAGCCATAAGAGAACTGTTAGGACAGTTCTGACCCTGTTACATGGAGGTGTAATGTATCGCTGCGTAATTGTGTAGCTTGGCCTAAACACATATTCAGCCATTACAGTTCTATTCTATGTTTGCATTGCCATATACTGTTCATATTGTATTAGAAGCTGTTATCTTTCCTGTTTCTCTACTTAGAACATGTTAGCCACCTGTATGTTATTCATTAGTGTTTAGTGAAGCGAAGCATTCGAAATGGAATTCGGTCCGAAGTTTATGAAAACTTTGGTTCAAAAGGAATCCAATTTTTCTCACACTTCATGGTGTAATGATTCAAGTTTTCCTAAAATGGAGGCAGCACGTGTAACAAAACAAAAGTATAGAGGAGACAAAGCAAGGAATGCAAGATCACCCATAATGCTGTGCAGCCAGGCAATCTGCAGATAGTCATCCCCTATAAAACCCTAATCCTGCGCAGTCTCCGCCTTTGTCCTGTGAGCTGAGCATAGGGAGAGACGTGGCAAGCGCTCGTGCACTAGGGACAGTGCTGAAAAAGAGAAGAATATTTGAGAGGGAGAAAGCAGGAAGAGTGCAGGGAGACTGTGGGGAGACTACAGGGAGAGTGTAGGGAGACTACAGGGAGAATACAAGGAGACTTATTCAGCGTTTTATTTATTTATAACTACATTTAATTATTCCTACATCAGCCTTAAACGAAGATATGTAATTCAATTCCAATAAGATGGAAGCCTTTATTATTCCAGTTCCAGCGTGCCAACCAATACCACAAAGTCTGCACCCCTTAGATGTCCAGGTCTTAATGATGACCATCCTCATCTTATGCTGGCTTTACTTCTTCCAATTCGTCCTTCAAAGTCTACATGTCCTAGAAAAGTCAGCAAGATGCAAGGAGAGGAGGAGCTGGACATATTCTCATCAATATTAGATGATGTGGAGAAGGAAGAAAAGCATATGGCAGAAGAAGGGCTCCCACCTGTAGGGCAGGAGAACACTGGGATTGGAGAAGTAGGTACAGACCCTGTTTAAAGGTGCATTAAACATGCTGCATGGCCATTAACAATGCAGACTGGCTATACAGTGGGATCTTCATTATTACATGAAAGGCAGCCACAGGGTATTTGGCCTCATGGTTCTTCACTGCAACTCACCAACAGCACAGCCACTCTGTGTGGCCATAGCCTAAGGCAGAGCGGCCTGGGTATACCTGGTTTATAGCAATTCATTATGAAGTAATTCAGAAGAATTTAATTTCTTTGTGAAGTTGCCAAATGGAATTTTTCTAAACTTTGCTCATCTCTATTATTCATAATTGCACTTTATGTAATGCTGTAGTCTAATGGTGTGTATATTCTTATTTATTCCTCAGTTTAACCACTCTCTTTTAGTGGCTAGTAGGAAGGTGTTTACCTGCATGTCGAGCTCCGCATAGACCTCAGGGGTACGTGAAGTAGGGCCAAGATGGTCCCCAATTAAACAAGGGGATATGCTACATTTGTTATGACTGCATAAATGATGCAAACATCGACAAAATGTGATTTGATTAGATTTTGGACCAAGTTTACATGAAATTGTAATCAGGAACAACCTTCATACAAACGAACATTTAGCAAGTCAATGCCCCATGTAAACAAACCTTTAGGAACGATGGGTTAACTTCCCTATTACATGAACTTGGTGCTAGCATTGTACCTGGTGGGTCAAGATCATAAGTACTTAGGAGAAACACAATCTTAACTTTAATAAGTAAGCAGCTTTACATGATGTGTATTGTGTAGTTTTCTGGTGACAACAAATTAGGTCAGAGCCATAGAGAAGTAAACTTTAGTCAATGGCCAACCATGCAACCTTTGGAAATGCAGAGTGGAGGCACAGGAGATACTGATCAGACACTCAATATATGTACTATATATAACATCCATCGACTGTCCTGGTTGAATCCTCTTAATGTTTGACTTGCCATAATTTTGTCATACAATATATGCTGTTAAATAGAACTTGAAAGCATCCATATTTCTGTTACTATTGAGCAGCATTTACATCACTGGTCCCACCTCAAAACTACTACAGGAATGGTATCTATGATGCTCTTTGAATCTCTATGTCATGTCTTGTCCCACTAGGTCCTGCATTGGCCATAAGGCAGTGTTGCCCATTTCACAGAAACCACGTTGCCACACCACAAATGACCTGATATTTTGGACCCTGTTGTATTGTCTCACAAGCTTTACAGTAAGAATATGGCCATCTCTTCCAAGGGCTCACCCTATGTCGGGACCTCCAGTTGAAATACTTTCTATATTTATCATCATCCTTTTCTAATTCAAGAAGGTAGGCAGCTAGTTCCTTTGCAGTTGGAAAGTCATCAACATGTATGAAGGCATTTCCAGGTATATACTGTTCATAGTTTTCATGAGAGGCACCCAGTACAACTGGAACTGTCCATGAACCCAGAGCGTTCACCCATAGTTTTTCTGTGATATAATCTTGTTGTAGAAATATTAATAGTTGTAATCTGCTCTCCAATATCTTTGTGTAAGGAAATGTAAACCCCCTTTCCCTCAGCCGCAGTCAGAGCCAGACCCAGGTGTTACCATCTTGAATTCTGAGCAACTACTCCTTCTCCTCCCTGCCCAGTCTGTTTCTTTTATTTACTCACAAAAGGTGTAAAAGGGGCTGGCCCAAGACAAGGATAGAGGAAGTGATGACATACAGGAAGTGATGACATGTCAAAGGACAGGGAAGGGCATCAATGTGGCTGGACAGACAATGCACACACCCCATCCCTGTATAAGGAAGGATGAGTCATGTTCATTATCTGACCAGCCAGGCGGCCGCCCATCCCCCATCACTGTCAGCATGGATCCCATTCAATACTGTTCAAAATGACCAGTATCTAATGAAGATCATTCTACTGGTTCTTATAGGTTTGAGATTATCTGCAAGACATTGCTACGGCTATTGTCAGTATACGGTACGAGTATACTGATAAGGCAGATATGCATGTCTTAAAAAAAGCAGATATGTATCCACAAAGGGATGGCGAAGCCACAGCAGAGGTATAATATGTATTTCTCGTTATGCAGACTTCACTTCTCTAATGTGTATAGACATTTGAAGGGAAAAAGCCCAGTGCATTGCACTTAGTGCTCACAAACCGGCAAACGCCCCCCTACACACTCAGAACATGTCTCCAAGCCCATGAGAAGGTTTTCATACTGACGGTTTTACCACTGGTCCCGATTCAACCCAAGTACCCTCTGCTAGAGCGTTCTTTGGCCAAATCTGACGCAGGGAGACAGATGATAATCTATAAAAACACACACACACATCCTAAGATAAAATGTCTGCATAATAAAATTTCCACAACACACACAAACAGTAAATGAAATAGATTAAATATACCCAAGTGAAGCCAGGTCCTTCAGTTAGTATACAGATGTAAAGCTGATACTTTGGAACAGGGGAGTACAAATAAATCACTGGGCCCCATAGCAAGAATCTAAATTGGGCCCCCATTCCCCTTTTATAGCCCATCCCACTACCCATTCCAGGCCTCTCCCTTTGTTCCATGAACTATTCTTGCTGCTGTGTTTTATAATTTATGCCATCAGGGCTGGATTGGGATTACAAAACAGCCCTGGCACACAAAAGATGCAGTGTGTACAGATGTATAGTATATACTGCAGTGTACAGTTATGTGAGGTATGAGGTATAATAGATGCAGTGTGTACAGGTATATAGTACAGTCCCGATCAAAAGTTTACGACTACTTGAAAAATGGCAAACAATCATATTTAGCATGGCTGGATCTTAACAAGGTTCCAAGTAGAGCTTCAACATGCAACAAGAAGAAATGGGAGCGAGACAAAACATTTTTTGAGCATTCAATTTAATGAAAACAACGAATAAACTGAAACAGGCTGTTTTTCAGCTGATCAAAAGTTTAGGACCACACCTCCCAAAAAAAACTAAACCCCCCCAAATCAGAAATCCAACTTCCAAACATGAACTCAGTAATGAGTAGCTCCGCCGTTATTGTTTATCACTTCAAAAATTCGTTTCGGCATGCTTGATGCAAGTGTTTCCATGAGGTGAGTGGGAACATTTCTCCAAGTGGTAAAGACGGCCGCACGAAGGCCATCTACTGTCTGGAACTGTTATCCATTTTTGTAAACTTCCCTTGCCATCCATCCCCAAAGGTTCTCAATTGGATTTAGATCAGGGGAACACGCAGGATGGGCCAAAAGAGTGATGTTATTCTAACGGAAGAAGTCCCTTGTCCTGCAGTCATTGTGTACTGTAGCGTTGTCCTGTTGAAAAACCCAGTCGTTACCACACAGACGAGGGCCCTCAGTCATAAGGAATGTTCTCTGCAACATCTCGACATAGCCAGCGGCCATTTGACGCCCCTGCACTTCCTGAAGCTCCATTGTTCCACTCAAGGAAAATGCACCCCAGACCATTATGGCGCCCCCTCCACTGTGGCTCGTAGAAAACATCTCAGGTGGGATCTGCTTGTCATGCCAGTAACGTTGGAAACCATCAGGACCATCAAGGTTAATTTTTTTCTTATCAGAGAATAAAACTTTCTTCCACCTTTGAATGTCCCATGTTTGGTGCTCTCTTGCAAAGTCCAAACGAGCAGTTCTGTGGCGTTCAAGGAGACAAAGCCTTTGAAGACATTTTTTGTTTTTGAAGTGCTTCAGTCTCAGATGCTGTCTGATGGTTATGGGGCTGCAGTCAGCACCAGTAAGGGCCTTAATTTGGGTTTGAGTATCATCCATGAGTATCATCCAGTGTCTTACTGCGTCCCACCTCAGCAGCGATGGCGCGCTGTGAGAGACCCTGCTTATGCAGTTCAACAACTCGACCACGTTCAAAAAGGGAGAGTTTTTTTCGCCTTTGCCATCACAACATGTGACTACCTGACAGAAAATGACAATGAATCCACATCTTTGCACAGATTTGGCCTTTTAAAGGCATGTGGTCCTAAACTTTGGATCAGCTGAAAAACGGCCTGTTTCAGTTTAATCGTTATTTTCAATTAATTGAATGCTCAAAAAATGTTTTGTCTCACTCTCATTTCTTCTTGTTGCATGTTGAAGCTCTACTTGGAACCTTGTTAAGATCCAACAATGTAAAATAAGATTTTTTGCCATTTTTCAAGTGGTCTTGAACTTTTGATCAGGACTGTATATACAGCAGTGTACTGATATGTGAGGAACAGGGTATAACATATGCAGTGTGTACAGGTATATAGTATATACAGCAGGAACTGACATGTGAGGTACGGGGTATAATAGATGTAGTGTGTACAGGTATATAGTAAATATAGCAGTGTATTGACATGAGGTATGAGGTATAAATTTTAACTCGTACCTCACATATCAGTCCACTGCTATATATACTATATACCTGTACACACTGCATCTATTATATCTCGTACCTCACATATCAGTCCACTGCTATATATACTATATATCTATACACACTGCATCTATTATATCTCGTACCTCACATATCTGTACACTGCTGTATATACTATATATCTGTACATATTGCATCTATAATACTGTGTAATATATGCGGTGTTTATATATATACAGAGTAGTGTATTGATGTGAAACATACAAGGTATAATACGGTAGATGCAGTGTTTACAGAAATATGTGGTCAGTTATACATTATGGTCACTGTGTGTGTGAGGTACATGAGGTAGTGGTCACTGTAACTGCATGGGGGGGGGGGGGGTAAATGAGGAGAAGTGGAGGACCTCCTCTTACCACTTCATTCCAGTCTGTATGGATCAATGCAGAGCTGCTTGTGAACTTCTAATACTTGCTATTAGGGTTTGAAGGACCTATGATGATGTCATTACAGGTCCTGGCAGATGTACCTTTCAATGTCCTGGCGAACACTGCGAACTGGCCATCTCTAATGGTAAATAACCAATGAGAAATACTTGTATAACAAGAATATATATACACTTAAGGTAGTTTTTATTTGTTTCTTTCATTTATCATTTCATATGTAAGATTAATTAACCTCTTAATTAACCTCTTAAGGACACAGGGCGTACCTGTGTAGTTCCCATCACCACGGCGCGATCATCCGCCCGCCCCCTCTCAGCACATTGATGACACTCTGCTTGAAACGGCTGACATCTGTGTGATGCCGTAGGGACCGCTGTATGGAAGAGGTTAACATGGAGGGAGCTCCCTCCCTCTCCCATCGGGGGCTGTTGTGCCTTTTTAGCCCCCGATTCCTGACGGGATCACAGAGGGCCCCCCTCCCTCCCCATCACCAGCTGATCTGTTGTGGAAGCGAGTGATGGTTACCATGGCAAACGAACGCCTTCACAGGCATCCGGCTGTCCATGGTGCTGATCAGACTTATGCTAAAGGCTATATAGTGCACTGTATTGTATTATACAGACATCAGACCCAAGTGGGTCTGGGTCAAAAAAATGTAAAAAAAAAAAGGTGATAAAAAAAACACATAAAAAAATGACATTCCCTACACATGTTTTATATTGCGGTGTCCGTAACAACCGGATCTATAAAATGGTCATGTTACTTTTCCCGCACGGTGAACGCCATAAAAAATAAAATAAAAACTATTCCCAAAAAAGGTAATAAAAGTGAAAAAAAAAAGTCGTATGTATGCCAAAATAGTGCCAATGAAACCGTCACCTCATCCCGCAAAAAATTAGCCTCTACATGAAACAATGGCCTAAAAATTTAAAAAACTATGGCTCTCAGACTAAAACATGATTTTTTTTATTTCAAAAATGCTTTTTTATGTTAAACGTAAAAGAAAAGAAAAAAAGCACACATATAAGGTATCGCCGTATCCATAAGAACCTGCTCTATAAAAATATCACATGACATAAACCCTGAGGTGAACACCGTAAAAAATAAAAATAAAAACTGTGTAAAAAAATCTATCTCAAAATGTGTAATAGCAAGCGATCAAAAAGTCGTATGCCTCCCAAAATAGTGCCAATCAAACCGTCATCTCATCCCACAAAAATGATACCATACCTAAGACAATCGCCCAAAAACTGAAAAAAACTATGACTCTCAGACTATGGAGACACAAAAACATTATTATATTTTGTTTCAAAAAATATATTATTGTGTAAAACCTAAATAATAATAAAAAAAGTATACACATTAGGTATCGCCATGTCCGTAAGAACCTGCTCTATAAAAATAGCACGTGATCTTTTCCATTTTAATCTAATTTTTCCCGTAACAAGGGCTAACAGCCAAACAAAACTCCTGGACTACTATAAGACTATCTCTATCCGGAATTCTGTACTATTTTGCTACATTTTTGTACTATTTTGTACTATTTTTATACGATTTTTTTTATTATTCAATTGTATACCTACCCTTATCACTACCCCTGGCATTTTACCCCTAAGTGATATTTTAGGTTAATAAATTAGTTTTTTTTTACACTGATACTCTCATTCTTCTTCCTTCACTGGATCCCAGATATTGAGTGTGTCGGTCCGTCCCTCAAACCTATCACTCTGTAACTCTGTCACTGGCTGGGTGAGCCAGTTAGACCTAGAGCACCTTGCATGATATTAAGATTGGTGAGCACCCACACAACCTATTCTCTTACTTAAAACTTAATATTTATTGCCATGATTCTGTAGTTTACAGAAATGCCCAATATGTGGTTGTAAACTGCTGTATGGCCACACGGCAGGGCGCAGAAGGAAAGGAACACCATATGGTTTTTGGAAGGCAGTTTTTGCTGGAAAGTCCCATTTGAAGCCCCCCTGATGCACCCCTAGAGTAGAAACTCCAAAAAGTGACCCCATTTAAGAAACTAAACCCCTCAAACTGATTTTACTAACTTTGTTAACCCTTTAAGTGTTCCACAAGAGTTAATGGCAAATGGAGATGAAATTTCTGAATTTCTATTTTATGTTACTTTGCCTCGCAAAAAGTGTAATATAGAGCAACCAAAAATCATATGTACCCTAAAATAGTACCAACAAAACTGCCACCTTATCCCGTAGTTTATTAAAATGGGATCACTTTTTCGGAGTTTCTACTCTAGGGGTCCATCAGGGGGCTTCAAATGGGACATGGTATCTAAATACTAATCCAGCAAAATCTGCCTTCCAAAAACCAAATGGCATTCCTTTCCTTCTGCGCCCTGCTGTGTGCCCGTATAGCAGTTTACAACCACATATGGGGTGTTTCTGTAAACTGCAGAATCAGAGTAATAAATGTTGAGTTTTTTTTGGCTGTTAACCCTTGCTTTGTTACTGGAAAAAAACGATTAAAATAAAAAATCTTCCAAAAGAATTCAATTCTGAAGTTTTATCTCCATTTTCCATTAAATCTTATGGAACGCCTAAAGGGTTAATAAAGCTTGTAAAATCAGTTTTGAATACCTTGAGGGGTGTAGTTTCTTAGATGTGGTCACTTTTATGGAATTTCTACTCTAGGGGTGCATCAGGGGTTCTTCAAATGGGACATGGTGTAAAAAAAAAAGGCCTTCCAGAAACCATATGGTGTTCCTTTCCTTGTGCGCCCTGCCGTTTCGTCATACAGCATTTTATGACCACATATGGGGTGTTTCTGTAAACTACAGAATCAGGGCAATAAATATAAAGTTTTGTTTGGCTGTTAACCCTTGCTTTGTTACTGGAAAAAATGGATAAAAATGGAAAATTTTCCCAAAAATCTAAATTCTGAAATTTTATCTCCATTTGCCATTAACTCTTGTGGAACACCTAAAGGGTGAACAACGTTAAATTCAGTTTTGAATACCTTGAGGGGTGTAGTTTCTAGAATGGGGTCATTTTTGGGTGGTTTCTATTATGTAAGCCTCACAAAGTGACTTCAGACCTGAACTGGTCCTTAAAAAGTGGGTTTTTGAAAATTTCTGAAAAATTTCATGATTTGCTTCTAAACTTCTAAGCCTTGTAACACCCCCCCAAAAAAAATATCATTCCCAAAATGATCCAAACACGAAGTAGAGATATGGGGAATGTAAAGTTATAACATGTTTTGTAGGTATTAATATGTATTATAGAAGTAAAGAAATTGAAACTTGGAAACTTGGAAATTTGCTAATTTTTCCAAATTTTGGTAAATTTGGTATTTTTTATAAATAAAAATTATTTTTTTTTACTCCATTTTACCAGTGTCATGAAGTACAATATGTGATGGAAAAAAACTATCTCAGAATGACTTGGATAAGTCAAAGCGTTTTAAAGTTATCACCACATAAATTGACACTGGTCAGATTTGCAAAAAATGGCCTGGTCCTTTAGGTGAAAAGGAGCCTGGTCCTTAAGGGGTTAATAAATGAAATATTTGAATAACATGGATAAGGTTTCTCTGGGTGCCTCTAAATAAAGTGTGCCTGTCTACAGTTACAAAGTAATTTGATTTTATATATATATATGAACGCTGTGAACCATATAGTCAGAGCACCTTATACATAGTGGGGAAGGCAGATGAGCCACCAAGCTGAAATATTGTAGATTATACTATTCAAAGCTGGAGCCTGCAATGCATCATGCCACTTCCACTAATGCCTGAGGGTCAGTTTTGTCTACTCACTTTCCACAAGGTTGAAATTTTTAAATTTTCTTGGAAGGGGGTTAATATTACGTGATTGCTGTACTAATAGAGACATTTTCTCACAGTCCAGGCAGGCTGAATGCGATCAATAGATCTCTGCTTGCTGCCAGTGCCCCATCTTGCCGCTCTTGCTGTCTGTCTGTCTGCCTACCATCATGTTCTGTTCGGCTGCTGCTGCAGCCTGCATCATGCCACTAATGTCACTTGCCAACCATCAGGTTGTGTATGACTGCTGCTGTGGCCTGCGTCATGCCACTTATGCCACTTTCCAACCATCACGTTCTCTCAAGCCACTTGTTTTTATATTAATCCCATAACACCGTGTGTGTTTAAACATTATCTGCCCCTGATAAGGGACAATTTTTGGAAGTTTTGGAATATAAAAAAGCATATGCCGGCGCAGTGTATTTTTAAACATACTGAAAGTTAACACCGGCAAATGTGCATTCACCCATAGCTATGTATGTCATTGTCCCTCAGACATCATTTATTATTGCGTGCCAGAGCCTGGGAAGGTGGGAGAAAGAGGGAAAAAATAAATCATTTGGCCTGAACCGATTCGGGTCCGAACCAAACTTTTTAAAAAATTCAAACGAGACCAAAACAAATGTCGACTGGTTCACTAATCTCTAATTGTAATGTATTTTACTAGAGAAAAATATCTATTTTGCCACTTAGCCACTTCCGACCGCCTCCTGCGCAAAGAATCTGTCTTGAGAGAGGAAACTATTAACTCACTGAGGGATCAGGTTAGATGCTGCACATAGAAGTCTATGGAGAGATGAGGAGGAGGGATATGACGGGAGACAAGGTACAAACACACAGGGATGCTGATCCTGGCTCTAGTAAGTTTTCTGTGTCACTCAGTGCTGGATTCACATCCACACTGTTCAGTACTGCTGTATAATAAAATATAAGAATCCTCAGCTTACCACATAGACTCCATTGTCCTTGTCAGATTAATAGCTGTGTTACTCGGAGTGCGCTGGCCTGCCGCCTGATGACCAGGTACAAACAAATCCACTGTGATGAGATGAACTCCAGTAAACAATAAATCCATAAAATGTCTTCTTTAGGCCTCATGCACACGACAGTTTATTTTCACGGTCCGCAAAAACGGGGTCCGTAGGTCCGTGATCCGTGACCGTTTTTTCGTCCGTGGGTCTTCCTTGATTTTTGGAGGATCCACGGACATGAAAAATGAAAAAAAAATCAAAGTCAAGTTTGCTATTAAAATGATAGGAAAAAACGGACACGGATCACGGACACGGATCACGGACACGGATGACAATCTTGTGTGCATCCGTGTTTTTTCACGGACCCATTGACTTGAATGGGTCCGTGAACCGTTGGCCGTGAAAAAAATAGGACAGGTCATATTTTTTTCACGGCCAGGAAAAACGGATCACAGATGCGGCTGCCAAACGGTGCATCTTCCGATTTTTTCACGGACCCATTGAAAGTCAATGGGTCCGCGAAAAAAAACGGAAAACGGCAACGGATGCACACAACGGTCGTGTGCATGAGGCCTTAGGCTGAGTTCACACGGGCGTGACGGATTTGTTCAGGATGCGTCCCGGGTGTACTGTGGCAAACCCGCGCGAGTAGGTACCCAATTGCAGTCAGTTTTGACTGCGATTGCGTTCCGTTGTTCAGTTTTTATCGCGCGGGTGCAATGCGTTTTGCACGCGTGTGATAAAAAACCGACTGTGGTACCCAGACCCGAACTTCTTCACTGAAGTTCAGGTTTGGGTTAGGTGGTGTGTAGATGTTATTACTTTTCCCTTATAACATGGTTATAAGGGAAAATAATAGAATTCTTCAATACAGAATGCTTAGTAGGTGGTCAATTGAGGTTTAAAAAAATAAAAAATAATTAACTCACCTTCTCCTCTTGATCGCGTAGCTGCAGGTCTCTTCTTACTTCTTTAATCACGGTGATGGACCATGTGATTGGACCATGTGATGTGATGTCACCACAGGTCCTTTAGCCGGGAGCTCATAATTAAAGAAGTAAGAAGAGACCGGCAGCTACGCGATCAAGAGGAGAAGGTGAGTTAATTATTATTATTTTTTTAACCCTCAATTGACCACCTACTAAGCATTCTGTATTAAAGAATGCTATTATTTTCCCTTATAACCATGTTATAAGGGAAAATAATACAGTGAATAGACTGTCATCTTAGCAACCATGCGTGAAAATCGCACCGCATCCGCACTTGATTGTGGCTGCTTACGATTTTCACTCAGCCCCATTCACTTTAATGGGGCCTGCGTTGCGTGATAAACGCACAATATAGAGCATGCTGCGATTTTCACGCAACGCATAAGTGATGCGTGAAAATCACTGCTCATGTGCACAGCCCCATAGAAGTGAATAGGTCTGGATTCAGTGTGGGTGCAATGCGTTCACCTCATGCATTGCACCTGCGAGGAAATCTCGCTTGTGTGAACTCAGCCTTATAGTATAATCACATTGCAAACCACCTGTTATAGATGTGATATTTTTTGCTCTGTTTAGCAACTCATGGGTGTATCCTCTCTCTCTGTCTCAAAAGCGAGTATCAATAATGTGACGTTCCTGATCACAAGTCTCAGCGTTAGAAAATGAGTGACATATGAACAAATATTCACCCAAAGGTAAATTATGGATTACATGATGTGTATACTGCTATTAGCATGTGCAGCATCCTTCTCCAAGAGCCACATTATTCTACAAAGTGCAAAAATATCTTTGTCATGCTATATATGCATATACTGTATATTTCGTATGCACATGGTAATCACAAGTCATATCTTTAGCCACCACTAGATGGGGATGGTGTCATTCAGTACAAAAAATACCTGTCACAGTCTTTGTTGTTCGTCGTGACACATTAGCCGTACATGCTGGTTGCCAGGGGCAATGCATTGTTGTCGCAGCATGTATGGACTTTGCTTCCCTTCTCGTCGTTCCTCCCCTGTCTGGCGCTGGAGGGGTTAGCTTCCTAGCTGGGTTTTATCACCTGTGGCTTCCAGGCTGGAGTCAGTTGTACTCCAACCTTGATGTACGCTGGAGTTATGCTCCTGGTCTGGAATTGCCATCTTCCTGTGTGAGGGCCACCTTGTGGGACATTGATGTCTCACCGATGTTTTCTATGTCATCCCGTTGTCTACCTTCCCTTCACTACCCTTGCATATGTTTGGTGATGTTTATGTATGGGTGGTTGTTGTCTTGTCTAGTGGTTGTTACATGTCTGGTCTGTTGGTGTCTGTAGTCCAGCATGTTTGCTAGACATGTTCCCTGTGTGAAAACCTCCAGAAGGGGGTCTCAGGGTTCCCCGGAGGGGGAACCACAAGTCAGTGTGCAGCTCTGCCGAGGGTTGCCATGCATCCTGTCTGCATGGGGCTCCGGTTGTTGTTGCCGCGGCAGGTAAGTGCGTGTTGTTTCTGGGCACTTGCCTGTCGATTCAGTAGCTGTGCACTGTCTGTCTCTTCCCTGGCAGCTAGGCCAGTGAGACTCCTGTTAATCCGTGTCTGGGATGAACAGGTCGTCTCAGCCCTTTCTTTATTTGAGGGATTATCAGAGCGACTAGGTTCCATACAGGTCTGCTCATACGATGAGTAGAAAGGGCCAGGATTAGGGAAGCAATAGGAGGTGACCTGCTCCCTTATGCTATCTCTCAGGCCTAGTTGCTCTTCTCGCTCCTCATTCTCGCTCCCCCACTCCACACCGTGACAATACCCCTTTATAATGTGCACCAGTACAAAATATACCCCCTCATAATGTGTGAAAGTATTAAAACTACTCCCTTATAATGTGCACCAGTACAAAAAATATCCTCTTATAATGTGCACCAGTACAGAAAATGCCAACTTATAATGTATGCCAGTACAAAATATACCCCTTTATAATGTACAACCCCCCCCCCCCCCATAATCTGCACCACTACAAAAAATATCCACTTATAATGTGTACCAGTACAAACCCCCCCCCTTACATACAAGCTTACCTTTTAGATATGATGTAATGTCTGGAGGTTATATCAGCACTGGAGCGTTATATGAGGAGCTGCTGATATCAGTCACATATGACTGTGGATAGATCATCAGTATCTGATCGGTGGGGGTCTGACATCCGGTGCCTCTGCTGATCAGCTGAGAAGGCATCGGTGCTCCTGTGAGCTCTGTGCCCTTCTCTGTTCTTTTCCTAGGCCATGTGACGTCACATTCATTGATCAAGTGGCCTCAGCCCCATAGAAGTGAAAGGTGCTGAGCATGATACCAAGCACAGCCGCTATACAATGTACGGTGCTGAGCTTGGTGAGCTGTGAGGAGGCCGTGGTGCTACTGCGATCACTTCAATAAATGTAACTTTTGACTGGGTGGTTCATCTAGGACATGGAATGTCCACGTGTGGCTGCTGTCCAAACTACTGACTGTACATAACAGACACAGTTATCAACTAAATGAGTTGCTTAAGGGTACTTTCACACTTGCGGAAAAAGATCCGGCAATCTGGACACAAATGCATTGCAATACTGAATCCGTCTTTCCGGTTGTCGTCCGGAAAAACGGATCTGGTATTTATTTTTTTCACAGATTTAATGGTCTGCGCATGCGCGGACGGAAAAAGCGGATCAGTTTTTCCGGAACACTTGGGGCCAGATCCGGCATTAATGCATTTCAATGGAAAGTGTTCAGGATTTTTGGCCGGAGAGAAAACTGCAGCATGCTGCGGTATTTTCTCCAGCCAAAAAATGTAAGAGAAACTGAACTGATGCATCCTGATGCATACTGAATGGAATGCTCTTCATTCAGAATTCAATAGGATAAAACTGATCTGTTTTTTTCTGGTATTTAGCCCCGAGGACGGAACTCATCACCAAAAAACAAAAACGCTAGTGTGAAGGTACCCTTATGGGAAACAATTTGATATAGTGCAGGGCACAATACTGTTCTGTTTAGCACATTGTATTTTGTGATTAATGTGCATGAGACTGAAAAATTAACGAGTAATATCTCCAGCTCTAGGGTGGACCCGCAAAATCAATTCCACTGGTGGGCCCTAGTCACCCCAGTCTGACACTGAATCAGTCCCCCATATCAGACACCCATATTAGATCTTTAGATCAAAAACCCATATCAGACCTCCAATCAAAACCCCCGATTAGATTCTCAGATCAGACCCACATATCAGAGACTCAGATCGGACCCACGTATCAGATCTCAGATCAGACCCCCATATCAGATTCACAGATCAAACCCCATATCAAATCTTCAGATAAGACCCTCATATCAGTTCCTCAGATAAGACCCCCATATCAGACTTCAAATCAGACCTCCATATCTGATCTTCCAATCAGACCCCATTTCAGATCAGACCCTATATCAGACCTCAAATCAGAACCCTTATCTTCAGTGACTATCCCCCTTTACCGTTATTTAGGAGGCCTACCTGCTTTGACCTTTGTTTTTTAGCATTTATATATTTAAAAAAAAAATTGGGATTTGTTTTGCTCTCTTTTGCCACCCGCTGTTCGTTTTGGATTTTTGCAGATTTTATCTCCTTTTTACAGATTTTATGATGGATCAATAAACAGATGGATAGATAGATTTTTTTTCTTTGTGTTTCTAGCCATGGCAGCGTGCACCCGCGCATTGGGATGTGCTGACTGACCCCAATTTTCTTTGCAGTGTGTACTGGAGGTGTGGCTGACTCCAGTTAGTCTTGCACCCCTGACCAGCCTGTCTGCCCCATAGGCTGATTTTAATCAGTGTAAGTATAAAGCTGTAGCCTGCTCTCCCTGGCATCAGGAGAAGTATAGAGTGGACTCTCATTGCATTCATTGGAAGCCATCTGGCACCAGGAGAGGTATAGGGTGGGCTCAGCATGCATGTTGGTACCTGCATCCCCTAAATTTAATGGAGGCCATTTTGGCACCAAAAATAATAAAAAGCAGAGTGGACCCAGCATGCATGTGGTACCTGCACTCCCTGAATTATATGGTGGCACACAATAGGTAGAATTTAGTGTTAGGTTCCCGTCTTACAGAGATCGCTTTGACGTGTGGCAGACGGTCCCAAATAATTGTGTACAAAATGTATTTGCCAAGAATCTCAAATTTACTAAATAAGCGTAGCATTTGCACCAGAATATTTTCTATTGCTGTGGCATGATTTTTTTTTTCTTAGATAGATAGAATGGATGAATAGATCGATATTGCTGTTGCATTTGTGTTTTTTTATTTAGAATTTCTAGCCACAGTGACATGTCCTTTTGCATTTATTAAATTGTACAGGTTATGCTGACTTTGTCTTTTGTTTTTGCAGTATGCATGTGGAGGTGCGGCTGCCCTCATGTTGGATTTACACTCTAACCAGTAGCCACCATTGTTCTCTGATTTCACGTGAAGCCCAGAGGCACAAGGATGGGAGTCAATCTAGAGCAGGGGTGCACAACGTTTCCTGGTTGGGGGTCACATTGCCAGACTGAACCAATGACGAGGGCCAAAATTAAAATTTAAAGGTGTATTAACAACTGAAATTTTGTACTTATGGCATATTGAACACACATTATATACCATTAATGTCTAGTTACACTTCTAGGACTCCTATCTAATGGGAGAAATACATGAAAATTACATGTAAGCAGCCACAAGACATAGATATACATGTCTGTTACCAGATGGTTGGGGGCCGCACAGAATGGTATCAAGGGCCACATGTGGCCCCCGGGCCGCAGGTTGTGCACCCCTGATCTAGAGTAAGGTCACCTCGCCATGGTAGATGGGCAAATATTTTTTTTAATCAAAATGTATTTGCTTAATACCTTGTTTATATTTATATAGTGAGTGCAGCATTAGTAGCATTTATAATCCATGTATTCAGTATTTGCAAAGAGCTGTTACATTGTGTTTTTGTAATTATATTCACTCCTCGTTCCATTGTGAAATTTAATTTTCTAAATGTGAAAATGTAATTAACACTCGTACATCATTTATAAGAATAATATAGAGTGATGACCTAGTGACCGAGAGCTTCTGAACCACCACAGCAGCTGATATAACACTGAGTAGCACCAGTACTCATCCACTGATACTGTAGCTCCTTTAAGGGATTCCTTCTACTTCGATTAGTTTCACATGTCCTTTATCTTTATGGGGTCCTTTAATTTGAACTTACTCGTGTTAGAGTAGAGATATCGGTTTTCAACTTTCCAGGTCAAAAATTACACATCTTCCAGAAACCACTTGTCCACACTGTGAAGGACCTGGTAAACGGGACTTTCTCTGATGATTGCACATATTTTGCAGTAGCGATATGATGGTCCTCTACTAAAAGCAACACGATATTGAAATCTCCAGTTAAAAAACTTCCTGTACTTCTCATCGTCCTTGTCCAACTCTAGAAGATAGGCAGCCAATTCCTTAGGACTTGTGAAATCATCGACGTGAATGAAGGCATCTCCAGGGACAAAACGTTCATAGTTCTTCCGAGATGTTCCTAACACAACTGGAACCGCCCATGATCCAAAAGCATTGGACCACAACTTCTCGGTGATATAATCCTTGTAGACTGAATTCTCAAAGGCGAGGTAGAACTTGTACTGAGATATGGTGGCAAAGAAATCATCCCAGCTTAGTTTCTTGTGCTTTGCTCCATATACATCAATAGTGATGTGATTCTTTAGCTCCTCATAATATGCAATGCGGGGGGCACCAGGGTACCACTTACTGACGACCCAAGAGACCAGCTTGGATTTTTTGGGAATGGTAAAGTTTTGCCCTCTCTTTTTAATGGCTCCATCTGACCATATGGACAATGTATATCTGAATCGCGCCGGAAGGTCATGGTCATGTTGAATAGGTTATCTAACATTTTCAAGTTCTGGATAATCCGTGGTGGTTCCATATTGTACCAGATCCAACGCTGAAAATTAGGTTTTGACTCTTGGGGCAAAGAGTTTTTGTCATACATAATATCTGCGTGATGAATGAGGACAGCATCGGCAACACCATATAGACTTCTATCTACTGTCAACTTGCATCCAAATATACCATATTCAGGACACTTATCTAAAGGAGATTGATATCCCCAGGGCCACTTCCAAATGAGGACAATAATGTCCTCCTCGTGTTTCTTTGGGGGCGTTGGGCTTTTAACTGCTGTCTCATTTTGGTTCTCTTTTCCTTGACAAATCAACTTTTGAATATTTGTTGACACCCCAGAGGTGATACTTGCACGTTTCCATACAAAGGATAAGATGAACAGGAAAAGAAAGAGGGCCAATATATTTAGATGTTTGCAGTTGACTGAAGACAAGATCATCTTTAGTCTGTAAGGAGATGGAGAATCCAAATATTAGTTGTGTAGATTAAAGGGTTTCTGTCATCACAAATACCTAAATTAAACTGGCTGACATTAGCGTTGTGCTAAAGTAGGCTAAACATAACTAGCCTATTTCTAGGCCTATCATGTGTGATACTGTCTGCTCAGCTGTGTATCTAATCCTATTATGTATGATACTACCTGCTAAGCTATGTATCTAATCCTATTATGTGTAATACTGCCTGATGAGTTGTGTATCTAATCATATCCTGTGTGATACTGTCTCCTGAGCTGCGTATCTAATCCTATCATGTGTGATACTGCCCGCTAAGCTGCATAGCTAATTTTGCTATGTGTGATACTGTCTGCTGATCTGGGTGTCTAATGCTACCATGTGTGATACTGCCTGATGAGTTGTGTATCTAATCTAATCCTGTGTGATACTGTCTGTTTAGCTGTGTATCTAATCCTATCATGTGTGATATTGTTTGCACAGTTGTGTATCTAATCCTATTCTGTGTGATACTGTCTGCAGAGTTGTGTGTCTAAGCCTTTTGTGTTTTATACTGTCTGCTGAGCTGTGTATCTAATCATATCATGTGTGATACTGTCTGCAGAGCTGTGTATCTAATCCTATTATGTGTGATACTGCCTGCTGAGTTGTGTATCTAATCCGATCATGTGTGATACTGTCTGCTCAGCTGTGTATCTAATCTAATTCTGTGTGATACTGTCTGCTGAGCTATGTATCTAATCCTATCCTGTGTGATACTGTCTGCTGAGCTATGTATCTAATCCTATCCTGTGTGATATTGCCTGATGATCTGCATAGCTAATCCTACCATGTGTGATACGGTCTGCTTATCTGGATATCTAATACTACCATGTGTGATACTGTCTGCAGAGTTGTGTATCGAATCCTATCCTGTGTGATACTGCCTGCTGAGCTCCATATCTATTCCTACCATGTGTGATACTGTCTGCTGAGCTGTGTATCTAATTCTTTCATGTGTGATACTGTCCGCTGAACTGTGTATCTAATCCTACCATGTGTGATATTGCCTATGAAGCTATTGTAGGTATGTGTATAGAGTGTTATACAGATACAGAGATAAGGAGCCCTGCTCTGTGCACATACTGTACACTCCAGCCACTGCTGAGAAAACTGATGGATTTCAGTCCCTGTATTTCTCTGTCTTGTGGATGAGACCTGATTACAAGTTAAATAGTTATAGAATCCCATTCATGTTGCTATTGGATAACATAACACAAAACATTCTTAGGCCCCTTGCAGACGAGCATGTCCGGATGTGCTGCGTCTGCGATCAGGAAAAATCGTGCGAGTGCGTACGCGATTTCAGTCAGTTTTGACTGCGATTGTGTTGCGTTGCTCAGTTTTTTGAAAAAAAACTGACTGTGGTACCAAGACTCGAACCGGACTTCCTCACTGAAGTTTGGGTTTGGGTTTGGTGTTCTGTAGATTTTATTATTTTCCCTTATAACATTGTTATAAGGGAAAATAATAGCATTCTTAATACAGAATGCTTACTAAAATGTGGCTTGAGGGGATAAAAAAAATAATAAAAATTAACTCAACCCATCCTCTTGTTCGCACAGCTGGCTTTCTTTCGTCTTTCTTCTTCTTTCTTCTTTCTTCTTCCTTCTTCTTCTTACAGGACCTGCCAAAGGGCCTTTGATGGGGTAATCGCTCTCACCATGTGGTGACGTCAGCGCAGATTCTATCTTCATTCAGCAGGACCTGTGCTGACGTCACCACGTGTTGAGAGCGAATACATAATCAAAGGTCCTTTGGCAGGTCTTGAAATAAGAAGAAAGAATATGATGCCGGCGGCGCGAACAACAGGATGAGGTGAGTTAATTATTTTTTTTTTTAACCCCTCAAGCCACATTTTACTAAGCATTATGTATTAAGAATGCTATTATTTTCCCTTATAACCATGTTATAAGGGAAAATAATACAGTAAATTAACTTGAATGAGGTCCGGGGTTGCTTTCATCCCTATCATCTCCTTAGCAACCATGAATGAAAATCGCACCGCATCCACACTCGCTTGCGGATGCTTGTGATTTTCACGCATCCCCATTCTTTTCTATGGGGCCTGCATTTGCGTGAAAAACACAGAATATAGAACCTGCTGTCGTTGCGTGAAAATCGCTGAATATAGAACCTGCTGTGATTTTCATGCAGCGCACAAGTGATTTGTGAAAATCACTGCTCATCTGAACAGCCCCATTTAACTGAATGGGTCCAGATTCAGTGCGGGTGCAATGCGTTCACCTCACACATTGCACCCACATGGAATTCTCATCCGTGTGAAAGGGGCCTTATTGTGTGGGGTACCTGACGTGGTGCTTACTTTTAGAAAAAAAAAAAAACTTTCCACAGAGCACTACATGCCACTAGTTTTGTCCCCCTTACATTTTTTTGGGCGGTTCGGACCTTCACCCAGTGGCAGACCCATGTATGTGGACCGTTAGAAAAAAAAATGCTTGAGTACTCCTGATTCAGGGTTTAATTTTAATAAACTTTAATTATGGGTTTACTGCAGAAAATAACAATTGCACCATTTTCACTTACATTTCCCAATCCCAATGAATTACATTGGTGCAGCTGTAGTCCAGGACCACATCATGGATCTACAGTAGGTCTGCCCTTTACTCTTCCATGGCTAACATGAAAAGCTTTAGTGATACAGAATGTTACATGGTCTTTCTTTTCTATCACTAATGGAGGGACTTTATACAGATGATCAATGTAATTGTTGCATTGTTGTACAGTTAGGACATCATCACAGAAGTATCCCATCAATCAACTCCTGCTTAGTCCTTGTCTTTATTTCAGACCTTAATCTCCTGGAATTCCATACAGGTTTAGTACACCGGCACAGCCAAAGCAGGATCTGCCCTTAAATGACATCCTTGCCTTCTCTGGGAGAACTGTACCTGACATTTCTCTGACTGTCATCACCACAGAACTGGCCGAATTATTGTTTGCCACAAGTCACGGACAGCTTTATCGTTCTGCACAAGCAATCTTCCAAGAGCATGTGCCCCATGCGATGTCCATGACCTGGGTCAAGAGTGTGAACTTTGATGGCAGTCGGGCAAAGAGAGCTCTGCCCAGCAACTTGAAGGAGGATATTTTATCCAGATGCCGGAATAGGTTAAGGCAGGGACTGACAGAGATTGGCATTATCCGTGACACCTTGAATGCCTTGCTACGGATGCCCAGAGTCCGGCCATGGAAGAGCCATAAAGAACTACTAGCATCCCAGCAGCCATTGGGACGTTTTATTCCCTTCCCAACTGTACTTCACTTTATAAATTTGACAGTCTGAGAAAGTTGCAAGTTATTAGATTCTGTAAATTAACACGTTTATTGTGTGAGAAGACACTACACAAGAATTTTTTGAAGCAAGTTTTTTTTTTTTAACAAACAGCATTTCTGCCATGCTACATAAGCACTTCCCCATTGCAAATATAATGTATATGGTGTGGTTATACAGAATGTACTTAGATTTGTGTGATTGTTTTTGCTGGTGTTATTGTAAGTAAAATATAAAAATTAAAAATAACCACATGTATTTGTTGGGTTTTATATTTTAATTGTAAAGTAAAAATATGACTTTGGGCACAATAAACACAGAAGGACAGTAAATAAAATAATATAGAAAAAGGTATAAAAAATTTACTTTACAATCAGAAGTGTAAAATACAACTTTGGGACTGTGGTTTAACCCTTTCCCAACCTATTCTATATGGGGAGGAGCGATGACATTAGTGTTTGCTCCTCCCAATAGTATGAAGTAGATCACTACATGTAATAACAGCGGTCTCCTTCAATGAGCAAAGCAATGATTCCCAAGTAATAATATCACCATAGTGCCCTCAGTATTTATAATGCTGCCCCTGCAGGTCCCCATGTAGTTCTAATGCCCTCTGCAGTTATAACTCCCCTGTACTGGATATTCAGGATATACTCAGAAGGTAATCTGGAGGTGGATACTAAAAAAGTAAGATTTGTTTGTTTAAAATCGTTCCCCTCTTTAAAATGGCAGACCTGGTTCTGTGCAGGAATTGTTGTGCTTTTATTTCATGTTCTACTCTTCGGAGGTTTGGATGCTGTCTGATCTGTAGACGGCTCTCCGTAATGCAGCAGGAAATTGCATTTTTGAAATCTGAGATTTGTAAATTAACTGCTAAACAAACTCAGGCTGGGAACGTTACAATGCCACTGCCACAGAGGCCCCCTTGAAATGGAAGATGGGTTACTGCAGATTCTGTGCTCTCCATAATTCATTTACAGCACTTTCAGAGCGCAAGAGCAACAAGGAGGATGGCTCAGGCACAGTGGTTGACAAACAATCATCTCCTATGCCTAAAGTATGCAAGACGGCAGCCAAAGACAAAAAGGATAAGGTGAGGACTGTTAGTAAGCAGCTGTTGGTGGGCGACTCTATCATAAGAGGTGTGAAGTGTGAGGAAAATGGTTTTGTAAGATGTCTCCCTGGTGATACCGCTAGCAGGGACAGACGACGTATCCTTAATATTGTTAGGCAAGCAAAGCAGTAAATGGAGGTGGATGTTATTGTCCATCTTGGGACAAATGATCTGGCTTGCAATGAAGTTTCAAAGGTGAAGGAAGCTTTTCACAAACTTGGTAATGATATAAGGGAGGTTGCATCGACTGTTTCATTCTCTGCATTTTGCCTGTGCATAACCTTCAACATGACAGGAAGATGCACATTAAGGAATTCAATGTATGGCTTGGTGAATGGTGTCTGAACCAAGGGTTTGGCTTTGTGTCTCATGTTAGCTCTCGTTGGAATGTAAAAGAACTGTACAAGAAAGATGGTTTGCATCTTTCTCTCAAGGGAACGAATGCCCTCAGTGAACAGTTCAAAGTATTTGCTAAGGAGCATTTAAACTAGGAAAGAGGGGCAAAAGAGTGATAATCCAGCAGTCCGCCTGTCCCCCGGAACAATGCCAGAAGATGCCAGCAGCACATAGGTTAAGAAATGACAAGATCAGATTCTTGTCTACAAATGCTTGCAGTATTAAGAAATGACAAGATCAGATTCTTGTCCACAAATGCTCGCAGTTTAGGGAATAAGATCAATGAACTTGAGTCTATAATGGCATATGAGAATACAGATTTAGTGGCTGTTACTGAGACATGGTTCAATGGGAGTAATGACTGGGATATAACAATACCAGGGTTCTCTATATATAGGAAAGAGAGAGAAGGCAAGAAGGGGGGGGGGTGGCCCTGTATGTGAAAGATAGCCTAAAATCTAATTTAATACAAGTTAGTGAGACCAATTTAGAGTCAGTTTGGGTTACGTTGCAGCATGATAATCATAAGGTAACTGATATATAGACCACCTGGCCAAGTCAAAGAATTAGATGACCTACTAGTTGAGGAAATAGCTAAAATGACATTGAAAGGGGAAGTTATCATTATGGGAGACTTTAATCTTCCTGATGTAAACTGGAAAACCAAAATAGCTAGTTCTGCCAGGAGTACAGATATTCTAAATCCCCTACTGGGATTATCTCTACAGAAAGTAGTTAAGAAGCAAACCCGGAAAGAGGACATTTTAGATTTAGTATTCACAATGGGAATTTGGTATCTGATATTACTGTAGGGGAAAGCTTGGGCTCTAGTGATCACCAGTCAGTGTGGTTTACTATAAGTACAGTGACTGAGTCACACCACACAAAAACAAAAGTTTTCGATTTTAGAAAAACTGACTTTTCTAAAATGATATTAGAGGTATACAAGTCCCTATAAGATTGGAACAGTTTCAACAGGAGAAATGGGACTACTTAAAAGTGGCACTATTGAAGGCAACAGATAATTGCATTAGGCTAGTCAGTAAAAGCAAAAAAAGGAAGAGACCACTGAGGTACTCATCAGAAGTGGCCAATATAATTAAAAACAAAAAGATAACATTTAGTAATTATAAAAATAAAAAAAACGAGGATGAAATTTATAAGATTAGGCAGAAAGAGGCCAAACAAGTTATAAGAGCTTCTAAAGTACAGGCAGAAGAGAAATTATCTCAGTCAGTGAAAAAAGGGGATAAGACATTCTTCAGATACATAAATGAAAAAGGAAACTAAAACAAGGAATTGCCAAATTAAAAACAAAAGAAGGAAGGTATATGGAAGAAGATAAAGAACTAGCTGACAGCCTCAATGAATACTCCTGTTCAGTTTTTACAAAGGAAAATGAAGGAAAGGGACCTCAGTTAGGGAGGAAGACTAATGAATCTTTTGATGCATGTGTCTTTACAGAGGAAGAGGTTCTAAGTCAACTGTCTAAAATTAATACGAATAAGTCACAGGGGCCTGATGGGATAAACCCAAAGCTATTAAAAGAGCTTCAGCAGTGAACTAGAAAAAACATTAACAGATTTATTTCACCAATCACTGGTAACAGAAGTCGTCCCAAAAGATTGGAAATTAGCAAATGTTGTGCCCATTCACAAGAAAGGTAGTAAGGAGGAATCGGGCAACTATAGGCCAGTAAGCCTGACATCAATAGTGGGGAAATTAATGGAAACCCTACTTAAGGAGAGGATTGTGGAACATCTAAAATCCCATGGATTGAATGATGAAAAACAGCATGGGTTTACTTCAGGGAGATCATGTCAAACTAATCTTATAGATTTTTTGATTGGGTGACAAAAATAATAGATGGAGGAGGTGCAGTGGACATCGCTTATCTAGACTTTAGTAAGGCTTTTGATACTGTCCCACATAGAAGGCTTATCAATAAATTAGAGTCTTTGGGCTTGGACTCCCATATTGTTGAATGGATTAGGCAATGGCTGAGGGACAGACAACAGAGGGTTGTAGTCAATGGAGTATATTCAGACCATGGTCTTGTTACCAGTGGGGTACCTCAGGGATCTGTTCTGGGACCCATATTGTTTAATATCTTTATCAGCGAAATTGCAGAAGGCCTCAATGGTAAGGTGTGTCTTTTTGCTGATGACACAAAGATTTGTAACAGGGTTGATGTTCCTGGAGGGATACACCAAATGGAAAGGATTTAGGAAAACTAGAGGAATGGTCAAAAATCTGGCAACTAAAATTTAATGTTGATAAGTGCAAGATAATGCACATGGGACGTAAAAACCCAAGAGCAGAATAAATCAGTGATACAGTCCTAACCTCAGTATCTGAGGAAAGGGATTCAGGGGTCATTATTTCAGAAGACTTAAAGGTAGGCAGACAATGTCACAGAGCAGCAGGAAATGCTAGGTGAATGCTTGGGTGTATAGGGAGAGGCATTACCAGTAGAAAGATGGAGGTGCTCATGCCGCTCTACAGAGCACTAGTGAGACCTCATTTGAGTATTGTGCGCAGGTACTGGAGACCATATCTCCAGAAGGATATTGATACTTTGGAGAGAGTTCAGAGAAGAGCTACTAAACTAGGTACATGGATTGCAGGATAAAACTTACCAGGAAAGATTAAAGGACCTTAACATGTATAGCTTGGAAGAAAGATGAGACAGAGGGGATATGATAGAAACTTTTAAATACATAAAGGGAATCAACAAGGTAAAAGAGGAGAGAATATTTAAAAGAAGAAAAACTGCTACAAGAGGACATAGTTTTCAATTATCAGGAAGTATTACTTTACTGAGAGAGTAGTGGATGCATGGAATAGCCTTCCTGCAGAAGTGGTAGCTGCAAATACAGTGAAGGAGTTTAAGCATGCATGGGATAGGCATAAGGCCATCCTTCATATTCAGATAGGGCCAGGGGCTATTCATAGTATTCAGTATATTGGGCAGACTAGATGGGCCAAATGGTTCTTATCTGCCGACACATTCTATGTTTCTATGTTACTGTGCCCTGTATTATAATGCCCCCTGAAGGGTCTATATATATATGTGTTTAATGGCTCCAGTGTTTAATGCTCCTCTGTTTCTACCAGTAGTGCCAGTATATAATCCTCTTTCGACCTCCCTCCTCATATTGCGTGCTTTGCCAATAAATATATATGGACCACCCTGTATTGCCAATGGAGAATTCCCCTTGCAAAACATACAAGAATAGGACAGGTTCTATATTCTTCGGGTTGGCCACAGAACAGACATTCAGATGCAGGCAGCACATGGTGTTGTCCACATCTTTTTTTGCAATTGAAATGAATGGGTCCTCAAAAAATGTGGATTGGATGCAGACCAAAAATATGTTTATGTGAATGCACTAAGGCTAAATACAAATAACGTTTTTGGGATGAGGATTTGAAGCAGACCTGCCTACAGAAATGGATTGGAAAGGAATTACAAATATACAGTAAAGGAAGGATTTATACTTCTGGCTTTGGCTGAAAATCGGCTGTGTTTAACCCTGGTATGTCAGCATTTAGCATTATAGCTTCTCACAAATGTCCCATCATCTAAGTGTCCGGGCCTCATATTTACTGCTTATGTCAAGGCTCCAGTCTCCAGGCCCTGTCTCTTTATCAGCTGTTTGTTTGCTCTGACTAGTCACCATTTTATCCAGCTTTTCTGTGATTAGTCCCTGATAAAGTTACATCCAGCCTCTCCTCTATTGTTCACACCTAGAAGTGTAAATGTAAGGCTTTAGTAAGGATTAGATACACAGCTAAGCAGACAGTATCACACAGGATAGGATTAGATACACGGCTCAGCAAGCAGTGTCACAAACAACAGGATTAGATACACATTCTAGCAAAACGTTTCACACAATAGGATTAGATACACAGCTTAGCAGAAAGTATTATACATGATAGGATTAGATACATAGCTTATCAGACAGTATCACACATGATAGGATTAGATACACAGCTCAGCAGACAGTTTCACACTTGATAGATTTAGATATGCAACTCAGCAGGCAGTATCACTCAAGGTATAATTACAGAGATACGCGGCTCCACAGACAGTATCACACATGCTAGGATTAGATACACAACTCATCAGGCAGTATCACACACAATAGGCTTTGATACACGACTCTGCAGACAGTACCACATATGATAGGATTAGATAAACAGCTGAGCAGACAGTATCACGCATGATAGGATTAGATACACAGCTAAGCAGGCAGTATCACACATGATATTTGGATTCTGGATTTAGTATTACTTTATTCTCATGTGTTTGACTTTCGCACATTTAATACTCTCAATAGATCTCACCAAATCTAGCTAGGTCTCTCGCTAAATATCTCAAATTTGAGGCTAGCTTCTCTGCAGCTTAACCCCTTAGGGACACAGCCTTTTTACACCTTAGGACCAGGCCATTTTTTGCAAATCTGACCAGTGTCACTTTAAGTGCTCATAACTTTAAAACGCTTTGACTTATCCAGGCCGTTCTGAGATTGTTTTTTCGTCACATATTGTACTTCATGACACTGGTGAAATGAAGTCAAAAAAATATTTTTTTTTGCACCAAAAAATACCTAATTTAACAAATTTTTGGAAAAATTTGCAAATTTCAAAGTTTCAGTTTCTCTACTTCTGTAATACATAGTAATACCCCCAAAAATTGTGATGACTTTACATTCCCCATATGTCTACTTTATGTTTGAATTGTTTTGGGAATGATATTTTATTTTTTGGGGATGTTATAAGGCTTAGAAGTTTAGAAGCAAATCTTGAAATTTTTCAGCAATTTACAAAAACGACATTTTTAGGGACCAGTTCAGGTCTGAAGTCACTTTGCAAGGCTTACATAATAGAAACCACCCAAAAATGACCCCATCTAAGAAACTACACCCCTCAAGGTATTCAAAACTGATTTTACATACGTTGTTAACCCTTTAGGTGTTGCACAAGAGTTATTGGCAAATGGGGATGAAATTTGAGAATTTCTTTTTTTTGTCAAATTTTTTATTTTAACCCATTTTTTCCACTAACAAAGCAAGGGTTAACAGCCAAACAAGACTGTATCTTTATTACCCTGACTCTGCCGTTTACAGAAACACCCAATATGTGGCCGTAAACTACTGTACGGCCACACAGCGGGGCATAGAGTGAAAGGTGCGCCGTTTGGTTTTTGGAGGGCTGATTTTTATGGACTGGTTTATTTACACCATGTCCCATTTGAAGACCCCTGATGCACCCCTAGAGTAGAAACTCCCTAAAAGTGACCCCATCTAAGAAACTACACCCCTCAAGGTATTCAAAACTGATTTTACATTCGTCGTTAACCCTTTAGGTGTTGCGCAAGAGTTATTGGCAAATGGGGATGAAATTGGAAAATTTCATTTTTTTGTCTAATTTTCCATTTTAACCCATTTTTTCCACTAACAAATCAAGGGTTAACAGCCAAACAAGACTGTATCTTTATTACCCTGACTCTGCCGTTTACAGAAACACCCAATATGTGGCCGTAAACTACTGTACGGCCACACAGCGGGGCATAGAGTGAAAGGTGCGCCGTTTGGTTTTTGGAGGGCTGATTTTTATGGACTGGTTTATTTACACCATGTCCCATTTGAAGACCCCTGATGCACCCCTAGAGTAGAAACTCCCTAAAAGTGACCCCATCTAAGAAACTACACCCCTCAAGGTATTCAAAACTGATTTTACATTCGTCGTTAACCCTTTAGGTGTTGCGCAAGAGTTATTGGCAAATGGGGATGAAATTGGAAAATTTCATTTTTTTGCCTTATTTTCCATTTTAACCCATGTTTTCTACTAACAAAGCAAGGGTTAACAGCCAAACAAGACTGTATCTTTATTACCCTGACTCTGCCGTTTACAGAAATACCCAATATGTGGCCGTACACTACTGTACGGCCACACAGCGGGGCGTAGAGTGAAAGGTGCGCCGTTTGGTTTTTGGAGGGCTGATTTTTATGGACTGGTTTATTTACACCATGTCCCATTTGAAGACCCCTGATGCACCCCTAGAGTAGAAACTCCCTAAAAGTGACCCCATCTAAGAAACTACACCCCTCAAGGTATTCAAAACTGATTTTACATTCGTCGTTAACCCTTTAGGTGTTGCGCAAGAGTTATTGGCAAATGGGGATGAAATTTGCAAATTTCATTTTTTTGTCTAATTTTCCATTTTAACCCATTTTTTCCACTAACAAATCAAGGGTTAACAGCCAAACAAGACTGTATCTTTATTACCCTGACTCTGCCGTTTACAGAAACACCCAATATGTGGCCGTAAACTACTGTACGGCCACACAGCGGGGCATAGAGTGAAAGGTGCGCCGTTTGGTTTTTGGAGGGCTGATTTTTATGGACTGGTTTATTTACACCATGTCCCATTTGAAGACCCCTGATGCACCCCTAGAGTAGAAACTCCCTAAAAGTGACCCCATCTAAGAAACTACACCCCTCAAGGTATTCAAAACTGATTTTACATTCGTCGTTAACCCTTTAGGTGTTGCGCAAGAGTTATTGGCAAATGGGGATGAAATTGGAAAATTTCATTTTTTTGCCTTATTTTCCATTTTAACCCATGTTTTCTACTAACAAAGCAAGGGTTAACAGTCAAACAAGACTGTATCTTTATTACCCTGACTCTGCCGTTTACAGAAATACCCAATATGTGGCCGTACACTACTGTACGGCCACACAGCGGGGCGTAGAGTGAAAGGTGCGCCATTTGGTTTTTGGAGGGCTGATTTTTATGGACCGGTTTATTTACACCGTGTCCTGTTTCAACCCCCCTGATGCACCCCTGGAGTCGAAACTCCCTAAAAGTGACCCCATTTTGGAAACTACGGGATAAGGTGGCATTTTTTGGGGGAGTATTTTTAGGGTAAATATAATTTTTGGTTGCTCTATATTACATTTTTGTGAGGTAAGGTTACCAAAAATTGAAATTCTGATATTTCATCTCCATTTGCCATTAACTGTTGAGGAACACCTAAAGGGTTAATAAAGTTTGTATAATCATTTTTGAATACCTTGAGGGGTGTAGTTTCTTAGATGGGGTCAATTTTAGGGAGTTTTTACTCTAGGGGGGCATCAGGGGGGCTTCAAAAGGGATATGGTGTCAATAAAAAAGGCCATCAAAATCGGCCTTCCAGAAACCATGTCGGTCCTTTCCTTTTGCAGCCTCCCTTTTACGGATACAGCAGTTTACGACCACAAATGTGGCGTTTCTGTAAACTGCAGTATCAGGGTAATAAATTTTAACTTTTGTTTGGTTGTTAACCCTTGTTTTCTTACCGGAAAAAACGGACTGAAATGGAAAAGTGCCAAAAATAGCGGTTTTGGCACCGTTTTTTTGTTTTTTTTTTAACCGTGTTAATCTGGGTAGTTAGGTCATGGGATATTGTTATAGAGGAGATTCTTACGGACGCGGCAATATCTAATAAGTCTACTTTTTTTTACAATTATTTAGGTTTTTGACTATATTATCTTTTTTGATACAACTTTTTTTTTGGGTATCTCTAAAGTCTAAGTGTAATTTTTTTAATTTTCTTTTAGCCAATTATCTTATGTGGGGGCTCATTTTTTGCGGGATGAGCGGACGGTTTTATTGGCACTATTTTGGGGGCTATATGACTTTTTGATCGCTTGCTATGAAACTTTTTGTTATGTAAGGTGACAAAAAAAAAATTTTTTGCACCTATTTTTTTTTTTTTTTTTTACTGTGTTAATCTGGGGGGTTGGGTCATGGGGTATTTTTATAGAGGAGATTCTTACGGACGTGGCGATACCTAATAAGTCAACTTTTTTTTTACAATAATTTAGGTTTTAGACTATATTATCCTTTTTGATACCCTAAAAAAAAATTTGTATCTCTAAAGTCTAAGGGTCATTTTCAATTTTTTTTTTTATCTGATTATCTTATGTGGGGGCTCATTTTTTGCGGGATGAGATGACGGTTGTATTGGCACTAATTTGGGGGCTATATGACTTTTTGATCGCTTGCTATTAAACTTTTTATTATGTAAGGTGACAAAAAAAAACTTTTTTTGCACCTTTTTTTTTTTTCTGGACCGTGTTAATCTGGGGGGTTAGGTCATGGGGCATTTTTATAGAGGAGATTATTACAGACGCGGCAATACCTATGTCTACTTTTAATAAATTATTTTAGTTTTTTTGGGTGTCTCAAGTCTGAGAACCATTTTTTTTTTTATCCCATGTCAGTCCTAAATTGGGATATAAATTTAGTACTCCATGGAAGTGTGATACTCCCTGAAGCAACCGTCAATGCAGAGGCCCGGATGATCGGGGCATGTGTCGCACTGAGTAGTCGTGTCCTTCCGTATCCCCCTCCTGCGACACACTCTGCACTTTTTTTGGGTTCGTCCCTTCTTTCCAGTATGGGGGACCACACCTGGAAAGTGTTGGCCAGGGACGATCCGGGCGCCTACAGTTCCCGAGGTACTCCGGCCTGCTCTTTCCCGGTCCGAAAAGATCAGGGCCTTGAGGACTGCCTCATAGAACTGGAGGAATGTCCCTGTGCTGCCAGCGCTTCGGGATAGTACAAAAGAGTTGTACATGGCAACATGCACCAAGTAGACCGCAACTTTTTTGTACCATGCCCGGGTTTTGCGCATGGCGTTATATGGCTTGAGGACTTGATCCGAGAGATCAACTCCTCCCATATACCGATTGTAGGCGACGATACAATCGGGCTTGAGGACCGTTGCCGCGGTACCTCGCACAGGGACAGGGGTGATGCCGTTACCATGAATTGTGGACAGCATAAGGACATCCCTCTTGTCCTTATACCTGACCAGCAACAGGTTTCCAGTGGTAAGGGCACGGGTCTCACCCCTGGGGATGGGTACCTGGAGGGGGTGGGCAGGGAGGCCGCGTTGATTTTTCCGCACGGTCCCACAAGCGGACGTGGATCTGGCGGCAAGGGACTGGAACAAGGGGATACTGGTATAAAAGTTATCCACGTACAAGTGGTAACCCTTATCGAGCAGTGGGTACATAAGGTCCCACACGAGTTTCCCGGTAACACCCAGAGTGGGGGGACATTCTGGTGGTTGAATCCGGGAATCTCGCCCCTCGTACACACGAAATTTGTAAGTGTACCCTGAGGTACTCTCACAAATTTTGTATAGCTTCACGCCATACCTCGCCCGCTTGGAAGGCACATACTGGCGGAAAATGAGTCTCCCCTTGAACGCAATGAGAGACTCATCAACCACGACCTCCCTTCCAGGTACATAGGCCTCCATGAATTTGGCCCCAAAGTGATCGATGACCGGCCGTATCTTGTACAGACGGTCATGGGCAGGATCACCTCGGGGTGGACATGCTGCATTATCGGAATAATGCAGACATTTCCTGATGGCCTCAAACCGGGAGCGTGTCATAACCGTACTGTAAAGTGGGGTCTGATATAGGACGTCCCCACTCCAGTACAGCCTGGCACTGGGTTTCTTGACCAGGCCCATATGCAGCACGAGGCCCCAAAATGTCCTCATTTCGGCTGCACTGACCGGCGTCCAGCCACCGGGCCTGGCCAAAAAGGAGCCCGGGTGTTGAGCGACGAACTGTTGGGCGTACAGATTCGTCTGCTCCACCATCAGATTTACCAGTGAGTCACTGAAAAAATGACAAAAAAAGTCATATTCAGTGTAGCCCACTGTGGAAATCTGGATTCCTGATTGGCCTACAAAATCAGGAATCACGGGCTCGTATCGCTCTGGGCTACACCAGACAAGTTCACCGGCAGGGTGCTCCGGTGGATTTAACTGGTGGGCCGGGAAACCAGTACGAGCCCCAGAGCTGCTCGTACTAGTGTGGGCCACAGGGTCCCTAACATGGCGGTCCCCTTGCTCCGCCTGGCGGCGTCTCCGCCGCCTTGGGGGCTCATCATCATCGCTAGATGATGAGGAGGATGCGGATGACAACAGGAATGTGGGGTCATCCTCATCCTCACTGGGACTCTCGGACTCGGAGGCAAGCTGGGCGTATGCCTCCTCGGCCGAGAACGTCCGGCGGGCCATAGGGGAGTGTGTGTCTGCGTGTATATGTGCGTGTGTGTAACTCTTTATTTGGTGTGCGTGTGTGAGGGGGCACGGGTGTTCACGAACTCACCCTAAAACTAACAGAAAAAAATAAATAAAACTAACTAAAAAAAGGGCAAAAAAGTGAGGAAAAAAAATTCAAAACTGCTGATCAACCGTCCGAAGTTGATCAGCGGTGGGGTGTGCGATGCGCTTACAGTGGCCGGACGCTAAGTGCCGGTCACAGTCAGCGAACTCAAAAAAAAAAAAAAAAAAAAAAAAAAAGCACCCCAAAAAAGGTGGGGGGGGGGGGGCAAGTGGCAGGGGGAGGGGGGCAAGTGGCAGCACCCCTGGGGGGTCTAGGGTCACACAGCTGTGCTGTGGACCCCAGACACCCTAACTAGGGTGATGCAATAAAAAGTAAAAAAAACTAACTTTCCCTTTTTTTTCCCTGCCTATCCCAAACTTTCCCTAGCTGTCCCTATGTACCTGATGGGGTGCTGGGGCACAGATCGGGTCCTGGGGGCACAGATCAGGGGTGCTGGCAGCGATGGTGGACACAAGCAGGCAGCTCCTCTCTCCTCCGGCGCTGGAACACAAAAGGAGGAGGAGAGGGGCGCCTGCCTCTTTTGAATCTGCCGCCGCACCGCCCCCTGACCAATCAGAAAGCGATCCTGAGTGGTGATGTCACCATCACCACTCAGGATCGCTGGATGGTGATTGGTGGAGTGAAATCACACCACCATCACCATCCTGTTCCGGGTTATCGGGTCTTCAGAGACCCGAATAACCCGGAAACGCAGAAAACCGCAGGTCTGAATTGACCTGCGGTTTTTTGCGATCGCATACATGGGGGGGTCACCGGACCCCCCGACGCATTTGCCCCAAGTGCCTGCTCAATGATTTGAGCAGGCACGGGGTTCCGATCGCCGCCGGCCGCGCGGCGGTGATTGAAAATGCACAGGGCGTACATGTACGCCCTGTGTCCTTAAGTACCAGGGCACAAGGGCGTACCTGTACGCCCTGTGTCCTTAAGGGGTTAAGCACAAAGCTAAATGTGGAGCACTCACCACCCAGTGGTTGTGATGTGTATTGCAAACTTCCAGTTTGAAGATTAGGTAAGAAAGGACGCATCTGTACTATTGAGTGTATCTGAAAGGTTAATTTTATCACTGATTCCTGTCACTGCCTTCACATGGACATTTTCCCATGTAGCGATACCAATTATGTTCTTGTTTTATTTATTTATTTATTTTTTTCATATATTTGAAAAACATTGTATATTTTTATTCTACCTAAGAAATTTGAATTCACTGCAATACTTCGAATTTTACCAGTATCGTTTTACAATACCTTTCCAGAAGCTAACATGGCACAATTGCATAGAGGGAGATAATAATTGGTGGTTAGAGTCACTTTATAAGATGCGGTGTAGTGCCCTGGAGCAGGGGGTACTTTGACGTTTTGATATTTGTTGACATTTGCCTATTTCCTCTATGCAAAGTTAAAAATTCTTACAATATTTCACTTGAAAAGGTTAACTTGTACTGTTTAATACTGTGTAAGCGAATTTTACATGTATTTTGTCATATATACCCTGTTCATTATCAATGTATTTGCAAGGCTCTGTGGAAAAGGTTAATGAATACTGATTGACTGTTAGGACTTTCAATGAGAAGCTGGTAATTTCCCACAGCTGCCATAGAGTTTAAAGAAGACCATGTCTTGGAGGGGAAAAGGCCAGACGTTGTTTACCACCAAAGCGAGACAGATTGACCTTTTGAATGTCTGGTTTTAGCTGTGTTGTTATGTCTGGAAACTTGTTTTTGTCTGGAAAAACTGCTGTGTCAATTGCCATTGAGTATCATTGAAGCTCTAATTTAAGACTATGAGAGACAGAAAGTGTTACAATGTATCTGTTTGTGCTGAGCTTCTCCACTCCACCCCTCCCACTAGAAGGTTCTAGTCTAGATAAAACTGTATATAAGGAAAGAGCAGTCAGAGTCCCTAGTGTGCTGCAGTTAGTGAACAATACTTGGAAGAGGAGACTCTGCCAGACTACTGAGTGACTAGAAGACACTGCGATGGGGATACTCTGCCACAGACCCTGGATCACCAGCCTTTGACCAGGATACCAGCCTTCTGAAGAGAGAGGGGGACAGCTAGCTCAGGGTCAAACCCTTCTTCTGACAGGGAGGAGACTGGAGAAGCCAGCCCTATGGCTCGTCTGTATTGTTTTGTACCTGAATTCCTCCAGTAAAGAAGCACCCTGGTTTACTGCAGACCCAGACTCTCTGGACTTATTTCCCATTTTGGGTGCACCACGTCTTACCATCCCTTCCGAAGAGCAGAAACACGTAGTGACACCTGGCTGGTGTCCGGGGGCCCAGCGTAGCTTTGGGGCCACCCCAATCCTGGCCACTGCAAGTTTTCATAGTTGCTGCAGCTAACGCTGTTGAATCTTTGCATGGCACCGACTTTTACTTGGATACAGCAGTCCCTTAATGAGGCCCACAAGACTGTGTGCAACACCATTATTCCCTAGAAGATAATTTTGTGCCTAGGACCAAGTGTTTCAAACAGTTTGCGTCCAAGTGCCTTGTATTTAAAACCACTTGGAACAACAACAATACAGTGCCTTTACTTGAGCAAAGCATTGAAATTGCATATACTTCCATGAACTGAAGCTCTTTCACTTTGGGGGTTTAATTGGTCATACAGTAGTTGTATCTTCTTGCTTGTAGTATCTGTCTTCATTAGAGAACCCCTTCAAGTTGAACTTTATGCAGTCTTACAGGCTCATACCTAATTTACGATACGGATCCTTATCCATTCAGAATGCATTGGAGCTGAACTGAAACAGATCTCACAGACGGACCCAGAAACGGTGGTGTGAAAGTAGCCTAAGCAAAAGCATTCCGAAGTTATCACCACATAAAATTACACTTGTCAAGTTTCCAAAAAACTGCTTGGTCCTTAAGGTGAAAAATGGCAAGATCCTTAAGTCTAAATATTTGCAGGGCGCCATGTTAGAAACTAGCTTGGGGAAATGGGTAGATGGAAGTCCATAGGTGATAGTGGCACTGTAAACACATCACCCATAGCCTACTATGGAGCCATACTATACCCCCAAGTTTCTCTAATTGTATATGGAGGCAGGGGTGTAGCTACCATAGTGGCAGACCATATGGCTGCTATGTTGCCCAGGGCAAGAGGGTGCCCAGTCTTAGTTTGGATTATCTTCTCTTCTACTGTAAATTAAAATTTGGTCAGGACTCTACCCTCTAAAGAAACAACTTTTAGCAAATGAGGCAGTGTAAAAATGGCTGAAGGGTCATTGAAAAGGGATTAGGCAGAAACCCTATTGTCCTGTGTGGGGGGCCTGGTTTGATCCTTGCTATGGTACACTTACTTCTCTATGTAAGCCACTGTATGGAGGCACCCAAATATTGCAACTCATGGAGGTATTCTCCACTAGAATCATTTCTAGAGGAGCACACAGTGCAGCACAGAGATTCATACCACAATTTTAGAATGTTATATAAAAATTGCTGCATAAAAACGAGAAGAGACACACTTACCTGGTGATGATAACTTGTACTTATTTTGATTTTCCTCTTGATTTCAAAGATAACTTTATATATCCGTATAAGTTTAGATTCCTCTTCAGTAAACGTCCGTAACAGCATCTAGCCTCTCACCTTCGCAGAACTTGATAATGCAATCAAACAAATTTATTCATGTCCTGGTTAATTATTTCTCTCAGAACATAAAGATATTTCTAGGGAAGAGACCAACAGGTCGGACAACCTACAGTAAGGTGGTGAAGGATGGACAGGGCTGTTAAGAAGATGTGAGTAAGCTCTGTGTATATTGCTTTATTTAATTAGACTAGCAACGTGGAAAGTAAACTTGACATATCAGGAAAGTGACAAAAAAAAGTAGAACTAACACATAGCAATAGATTATTACAATGATTTATGTGTGAAGGTAACGATGATATATGTAAGAGATCACAATATTAGAGCGAAATGAGAAGTTTATTAGGCAAACTGTAGAATGAACAGGAGGCTCCAGGACCCTGCTGGGCCAACTCTAGCCTGGATGCAAGATAATATACAGCTTCTAGCCTGGATTCAAGATGAAATATGGCGTACAGTCTGGATACAAGATGAGATACGGCCTCTAGCCTGGATATAAAAATGAGATATGAGATACCAAAACTGGTTTCCCAGCTGGCACCATAAATGCTCAATTGGTGATAAACCTGTTGACTGGGCAGGACAAGGAAGTGTTGTCCTTCCTTGCATATGTATGTATATGCACATGGTAACAAAAGGCCATATTGATAACCACAACTAGATAGAGCTGGTGTCACCATCAACATAAATAGAGGAGTTAGAACATTCCATTTCAGTCTAGTTTAATGCAGTCTAGCTTGGTTGAGGCTAGGAGGAGAAAGTTCATGTATAGAGTTGATCATCAAGCTCATTTTGGACCTGGTACCACCCAGGACAGAGCCAGAACCCCGACAGAAAGCAGCGCAGATGAGAGAAGGAGGTATAGGGAAAGACAATTAAAGATAAGTTGTCTGAAAGGGACTTATTGACTCTATGGCACCCATTGTCAGGAGTTGTCGCTGGTGTTTGAGCACACCAAAGCACAGTTTGGCCCACTGTGAACATCTCCACATCCCAAGGTGGATATCGTGGAAATGTGCTGTGAGTACATCAACCTGTTTGAAGCGTGGAACAGGCAGAAGAACTGCCGCATGCCACGAAGGGGCATTCTGTTCCGGTGGGAACAGAATACCAGAGCTCTCTGGATCCAGCATTGCCAGATGCTACCCGAATGCCCCAGCCCCATTAACTACATTAACTACAATGTATGTTTTGTCTGGCCAACATACATACATTTTCCCTGCTGGAACAGCCTGCTGGATCTCTTTAGCCTATGCCTGTCCTTGACTGTCCCTCTGAGCGTTAGTGACCCCACACCTATTCCTGGTTGTCTGTCTGGTAGCATCCCTGGATTCAGCTCCTAGTTGTGGACTAAGGATTGCAACAGCAAACTGTGGTGAGTAACGTCTGGTCACCAGGTACTTGACTCATCCCCTTCACTAAACAACCACAAAAGATATATATATTTTTTTTTGCTGAGGGCAAGCCCCCAAAATATGTAGCAAAATCTGAATGTTCTGCGTTGGGTTTTCCATGTTTTTACCAAATATGAGCATAGATTTTACCATTTGATTTGCAAGGTAGAAAATCAAAGTCCAGATCTTAAAGGGTTTACCTCATCTCGGACTTTGATGGCCTATCGCTAGGCTATGGCATCAAAGTCCGATAGGTGCGAGTCCCAGCTGTGAGACCCACATCTGTCTCCAGAACAGGCCCCCCTGAAGTGAAGGAGAGTGCACAGGAACAGCTACCCTCCTTTAACTTCAATGGGAGGTCCAAAGATAGCTGAGCTCTGCTATTTCTGCAAGTCCCATAGAGGTGCATGGAGAGGTGGCCATGCATACTTGGTGCATTCGCCATTCACTGACTTGGGAAATAGCAGAGTGCACTTGCTGGGCTATTTTCAGAACTCCCATAGCAGTAAATGGAGAACTCCTGCGCATGTGTGGTGCGCTCTCCTTCCTTTTTGGGGGCTCATTCTGGAGATAGGGGGTCACACTTCTGAGACCTGTACCTGTCTGACTTTGATGGCATATCCTAGCAATATGCCATCAAATTCTGAGATGAGAAAACCCCCTTTAACCCCTTGGCTGTGACTGACAGCTGGGTCCCTGCTGTATCTACTGGCATTACTGTAAACGCTGATACTGGTGGATTAATCCAATATACGCCACGATCAATGCTGACCACGGCATATAAGAGTATCGCAGAGGGAGGGGGCTTCCTCTGCCTCTCCATCGGACTCCGGCACTGCGGTGACAGGGGGCCGGCGACTGCCATGGCAACCCCAGGCCTCGCAAAGGCCTTGGGGTCTGCCATGTACCGAAGTCTGTAAGACTCAGCTCCCAAGCTGTGCGAAACCGACAGTTTCAATGTAGTACAATCCAGCATGTAAAAGTAAACGTTTACAGTAAAAAAAGGTGTCCCTTTCCCTTCATTAACAGTTTTTTTAATTTAAGAAAAAAATATAAAAATAGACATATTAAATAATAATAAAGAATACTCGGGGTCAGGAAGTCGGTAGTCGTGGCCCAGTGTATAATGACTCAGAGGTGTCTTTAAATATAAATATTGTGCTGAGTGTACCTCTGAACTGTCCGAAGCCACTGCCTCTATAATACGTGCGGGAGCGCTGCCACTGCACCAGGCGCCCTGGCGTTTTTCTTGTGTGTCCCTGAAGAACCACTACTCCTAGTGGTGAAACGCGTCGGACAGTTCAGAGGAAGGAACATTTTGTCAGGGATTTAGCAGCAATAGATCCGAGGTACCAGCGGCTGTGAGTCGCCCTTCCAAGGGCGGGTGCCCGGAATACAGCATGTTAGGGTTCTCCCAACTCACCACGACTAGTTTATGTAGGGATAGAACCTAGGCCGAGCAACACGCTGAAAAATTGTTTTGGAAACGACCCCTTCAAAAACATGTCGCTTGAGCAAATTGACTAGAGCTGCTTTATGTACCCGACATTCTTCCAAGAAAGCAGTGCAACACTAGCATTGTTTTAGTACAAGTGTCACAATATTCTAAATATCGACAAATTAAAAGTTATGTTTTAAAATAACTACAATAAGGTACACTCAGCACATATTAAATATTGCTGCACCATTAACTAGCGGCTCTACAAAAATATCACATGACAAGTGTAATATTGAATCATCAAAAAATCTTATGTACCTAAAAATTTTACCAATTAAAACGTCAACTCCATAGGCGTGTGCACGAGGTGTGCCGGGTGTGTCTGGGCACACCCTAATAGGTTTGTCACCAGCAAGGACTCTTTGAGGCAGGATTACCGCATGGTGTGAATTAACACCAACACCGCAAGGTGACTTTTTGTTTGATTATGACTAGAGTTGAGCGAACACCTGGATGTTCGGGTTCGAGAAGTTCGGCCGAACATCCCGGAAATGTTCGGGTTCGGGATCCGAACCCGATCCGAACTTCGTCCCGAACCCGAACCCCATTGAAGTCAATGGGGACCCGAACTTTTCGGCACTAAAAAGGCTGTAAAACAGCCCAGGAAAGAGCTAGAGGGCTGCAAAAGGCAGCAACATGTAGGTAAATCCCCTGCAAACAAATGTGGATAGGGAAATGAATTGAAATAAAAATTAAATAAATAAAAATTAACCAAAATCAATTGGAGAGAGGTCCCATAGCAGAGAATCTGGCTTCACGTCACCCACCACTGTAAGAGTCCATTTTCATAAATTTAGGCCCAGCACCCAGGCAGAGGAGAGAGGTCCCGTAACAGAGAATCTGGCTTCATGTCAGCAGAGAATTAGTCTGCATGTCATAGCAGAGAATGAGGCTTCACGTCAGCCACCACTGCAACAGTCCATTGGCATATATTTAGGCCCAGCACCCAGGCAGAGGAGGGAGGTCCCGTAACAGAGAATCTGGCTTCATGTCAGCAGAGAATCAGTCTGCATGTCATAGCAGAGAATGAGGCTTCACGTCACCCAACACTGCAACAGTCCATTGGCATATATTTAGGCCCAGCACCCAGGCAGAGGAGGGAGGTCCCGTAACAGAGAATCTGTCTTCATGTCAGCAGAGAATCAGTCTGCATGTCATAGCAGAGAATGAGGCTTCACGTCAGCCACCACTGCAACAGTCCATTGGCATATATTTAGGCCCAGCACACACAGGCAGAGGAGAGAGGTCCCGTAACAGACAATCTGGCTTCATGTCAGCAGAGAATTAGTCTGCATGTCATAGCAGAGAATGAGGCTTCACGTCAGCCACCACTGCAACAGTCCATTGGCATATATTTAGGCCCAGCACCCAGGCAGAGGAGAGAGGTCCCGTAACAGAGGATCTGTCTTCATGTCAGCAGAGAATCAGTCTGCATGTCATAGCAGAGAATGAGGCTTCACGTCAGCCACCACTGCAACAGTCCATTGGCATATATTTAGGCCCAGCACCCAGGCAGAGGAGGGAGGTCTCGTAACAGAGAATCTGGCTTCATGTCAGCAGAGAATCAGTCTGCATGTCATAGCAGAGAATGAGGCTTCACGTCAGCCACCACTGCAACAGTCCATTGGCATATATTTAGGCCCAGCACCCAGGCAGAGGAGGAGGTCCCGTAACAGAGAATCTGTCTTCATGTCAGCAGAGAATTAGTCTGCATGTCATAGCAGAGAATGAGGCTTCACGTCAGCCACCACTGCAACAGTCCATTGGCATATATTTAGGCCCAGCACACAGGCAGAGGAGAGAGGTCCCGTAACAGACAATCTGGCTTCATGTCAGCAGAGAATCAGTCTGCATGTCATAGCAGAGAATCAGGCTTCACGTCACCCAACATTGGAACAGTCCATTGGCATATATTTAGGCCCCGGCACCCAGACACAGGAGAGGTTCATTCAACTTTGGGTAGCCTCGCAATATAATGGTAAAATGAAAATAAAAATAGGATTGAATGAGGAAGTGCCCTGGAGTCCAATAATATATGGTTAAGGGGAGGTAGTTAATGTCTAATCTGGACAAGGGACGGACAGGATCCTGTGGGATCCATGCCTGGTTCATTTTTATGAACGTCAGCTTGTCCACATTGGCTGTAGACAGGCGGCTGCGTTTGTCTGTAATGACGCCCCCTGCCGTGCTGAATACACGTTCAGACAAAACGCTGGCCTGCCGGGCAGGCCAGCACCTCCAAGGCATAAAAGGCTAGCTCTGGCCACGTGGACAATTTAGAGACCCAGAAGTTGAATGGGGCCGAACCATCAGTCAGTACGTGGAGGGGTGTGCACACGTACTGTTCCACCATGTTAGTGAAATGTTGCCTCCTGCTAACACGTTGCGTATCAGGTGGTGGTGCAGTTAGCTGTGGCGTGTTGACAAAAGTTTTCCACATCTCTGCCATGCTAACCCTGCCCTCAGAGGAGCTGGCATTGACACAGCTGCCTTGGCGACCTCTTGCTCCTCCTCTGCCTTGGCCTTGGGCTTCCACTTGTTCCCCTGTGACATTTGGGAATGCTCTCAGTAGCGCGTCTACCAACGTGCGCTTGTACTCGCGCATCTTCCTATCACGCTCCAGTGCAGGAAGTAAGGTGGGCACATTGTCTTTGTAGCGTGGATCCAGCAGGGTGGCAACCCAGTAGTCCGCACAGGTTAAAATGTGGGCAACTCTGCTGTCGTTGCGCAGGCACTGCAGCATGTAGTCGCTCATGTGTGCCAGGCTGCCCAGGGGTAAGGACAAGCTGTCCTCTGTGGGAGGCGTATCGTCATCGTCCTGCCTTTCCCCCCAGCCACGCACCAGTGATGGACCCGAGCTGCGTTGGGTGCCACCCCGCTGTGACCATGCTTCATCCTCATCCTCCTCCACCTCCTCCTCATCCTCGTCCTCCTCGTCCTCCAGTAGTGGGCCCTGGCTGGCCACATTTGTACCTGGCCTCTGCTGTTGCCAAAAACCTCCCTCTGAGTCACTTCGAAGAGACTGGCCTGAAAGTGCTAAAAATGACCCCTCTTCCTCCTCCTCCTCCTCCTCCTCCTGGGCCACCTCCTCTTGCCATCATCGCCCTAAGTGTTTTCTCAAGGAGACATAGAAGTGGTATTGTAACGCTGATAACGGCGTCATCGCCACTGGCCATGTTGGTGGAGTACTCGAAACAGCGCAACAGGGCACACAGGTCTCGCATGGAGGCCCAGTCATTGGTGGTGAAGTGGTGCTGTTCTGTAGTGCGACTGACCCGTGCGTGCTGCAGCTGAAACTCCACTATGGCCTGCTGCTGCTCGCACAGTCTGTCCAGCATGTGCAAGGTGGAGTTCCACCTGGTGGGCACGTCGCATATGAGGCGGTGAGCGGGAAGGCCGAAGTTACGCTGTAGCGCAGACAGGCGAGCAGCAGCAGGATGTGAACGCCGGAAGCGCGAACAGACGGCCCGCACTTTATGCAGCAGCTCTGACATGTCGGGGTAGTTGTGAATGAACTTCTGCACCACCAAATTCAGCACATGCGCCAAGCAAGGGATGTGCGTCAAATTGGCTAGTCCCAGAGCTGCAACGAGATTTCGCCCATTATCACACACCACCAGGCCGGGCTTGAGGCTCACCGGCAGCAACCACTCGTCGGTCTGTTGTTCTATACCCCGCCACAACTCCTGTGCGGTGTGGGGCCTGTCCCCCAAACATATGAGTTTCAGAATGGCCTGCTGACGTTTACCCCGGGCTGTGCTGAAGTTGGTGGTGAAGGTGTGTGGCTGACTGGATGAGCAGGTGGAAGAAGAGGAGGAGGAAGCCTGAGAAGGAGGAGGTGGCAACAGGAGGCAAAGAATGTTGCCCTGCGATCCTTGGCGGCGGAAGGACGTGCGCCAAACAGCTCTCCGCCTGGGGCCCAGCTGCCACTACATTTACCCAGTGTGCAGTTAGGGAGATATAGCGTCCCTGGCCGTGCTTACTGGTCCACGTATCTGTGGTTAGGTGGACCTTGCCACAGATGGCGTTGCGCAGTGCACACTTGATTTTATCGGATACTTGGTTGTGCAGGGAAGGCACGGCTCTCTTGGAGAAGTAGTGGCGGCTGGGAACAACATACTGTGGGACAGCAAGCGACATGAGCTGTTTGAAGCTGTCTGTGTCCACCAGCCTAAATGACAGCATTTCATAGGCCAGTAGTTTAGAAATGCTGGCATTCAGGGCCAGGGATCGAGGGTGGCTAGGTGGGAATTTACGCTTTCTATCAAATGTTTGTGAGATGGAGAGCTGAACGCTGCCGTGTGACATGGTTGAGACGCTTGGTGACGGAGGTGGTGGTGGTGGTGTTGGTGGTACATCCCCTGTTTGCTGGGCGGCAGGTGCCAACGTTCCTCCAGAGGCGGAGGAAGAGGCCGAGGCGGCAGCAGCAGAAGAGGCCGAGGCGGCAGCAGCAGAAGAGGTAGCAGGGGGAGCCTGAGTGACTTCCTTGGTTTTAAGGTGTTTACTCCACTGCAGTTCATGCTTTGCATGCAGGTGCCTGGTCATGCAGGTTGTGCTCAGGTTCAGAACGTTAATGCCTCGCTTCAGGCTCTGATGGCACAGCGTGCAAACCACTCGGGTCTTGTCGTCAGCACATTGTTTGAAGAAGTGCCATGCCAGGGAACTCCTTGAAGCTGCCTTTGGGGTGCTCGGTCCCAGATGGCGGCGGTCAGTAGCAGGCGGAGTCTCTTGGCGGCGGGTGTTCTGCTTTTGCCCACTGCTCCCTCTTTTGCTACGCTGTTGGCTCGGTCTCACCACTGCCTCTTCCTCCGAACTGTGAAAGTCAGTGGCACGACCTTCATTCCATGTGGGGTCTAGGACCTCATCGTCCCCTGCATCGTCTTCCACCCAGTCTTGATCCCTGACCTCCTGTTCAGTCTGCACACTGCAGAAAGACGCAGCAGTTGGCACCTGTGTTTCGTCATCATCAGAGACATGCTGAGGTGGTATTCCCATGTCCTCATCATCAGGAAACATAAGTGGTTGTGCGTCAGTGCATTCTATAGTCTTTCACCGCTGGGGAAGGGCTAGGTGGATGCCCTTGGGAAACCCTGCCAGCGGAGTCTTCAAACAGCATAAGAGACTGCTGCATAACTTGAGGCTGAGACAGTTTCCCTGGTATGCATGGGGGTGATGTGACAGACTGATGGGGTTGGTTTTCAGGCGCCATCTGTGCGCTTTCTGCAGAAGACTGGGTAGGAGATAATGTGAACGTGCTGGATCCACTGTCGGCCACCCAATTGACTAATGCCTGTACCTGCTCAGGCCTTACCATCCTTAGAACGGCATTGGGCCCCACCATATATCGCTGTAAATTCTGGCGGCTACTGGGACCTGAGGTAGTTGGTACACTAGGACGTGTGGATGTGGCAGAACGGCCACGTCCTCTCCCAGCACCAGAGGGTCCACTAACACCACCACGACCATGTCCACGTCCGCGTCCCTTACTAGATGTTTTTCTCATTGTTATGGTTCACCACAACAACAAATATATTATTTGGCCCAATGTATTGTATTCAAATTCAGCGGGATATAAATTTGAGGCCTAGTATTTAGGCGCTGGGTGACCGGTATGGATTTAGTGACAGAATTAGACTTGGATATGCACAGTAGCGTGTGTGTGTGAAGTTATTCTGAATGACCCTATGTGCACCTTCAATATGATCTACCCTTTTAGGGATAGATTTCAAATAGCTCTGATATAGCAGAAACCACTAAATTATGAAATTGCTAAATTGGGAATTGTATTTCAACCCAGAACAAAAAATGTGCTTTGACGGACACTAAATAACTTTCCCAGCCACAACAGGACAGCGGTAACGAGAGATTTAGCAGGATATAAATTTGAGGCCTAGTATTTAGGCGCTGGGTGACAGGTATGGGTTTAGTGACAGAATTAGACTTGGAAATACACAGTAGCGGGTGTGTGTGAAGTTATTCTGAATGACCCAATGTGCACCTTGAATATATATACCCTTTTAGGGATAGATTTCAAATAGCTCTGATATAGCAGAAACCACTAAATTATGAAATTGCTAAATTGGGAATTGTATTTCAACCCAGAACAAAAAATGTGCTTTGACGGACACTAAATAACTTTCCCAGCCACAACAGGACAGCGGTAACGAGAGATTTAGCAGGATATAAATTTGAGGCCTAGTATTTAGGCGCTGGGTGACAGGTATGGGTTTAGTGACAGAATTAGACTTGGAAATACACAGTAGCGGGTGTGTGTGAAGTTATTCTGAATGACCCAATGTGCACCTTGAATATTATATACCCTTTTAGGGATAGATTTCAAATAGCTCTGATATAGCAGGAACCACTAAATTATGAAATTGCTAAATTGGGAATTGTATTTCAACCCAGAACAAAAAATGTGCTTTGACGGACACTAAATAACTTGCCCAGCAACAACAGTACAGCGGTAACGAGAGATTTAGCGGGATATAAATTTGAGGCCTAGTATTTAGGCGCTGGGTGACAGGTATGGATTTAGTGACAGAATTAGACTGGGAATATGCACAGTAGCGTGTGTGTGTGAAGTTATTCTGAATGACCCTATGTGCACCTTGAATATTATATACCCTTTTAGGGATAGATTTCAAATAGGCTCTGATATAGCAGAAACCACTAAATTATGAAATTGCTAAATTGGGAATTGTATTTCAACCCAGAACAAAAAATGTGCTTTGACGGACACTAAATAACTTTCCCAGCCACAACAGGACAGCGGTAACGAGAGATTTAGCAGGATATAAATTTGAGGCCTAGTATTTAGGCGCTGGGTGACCGGTATGGGTTTAGTGACAGAATTAGACTTGGAAATACACAGTAGCGGGTGTGTGTGAAGTTATTCTGAATGACCCAATGTGCACCTTGAATATTATATACCCTTTTAGGGATAGATTTCAAATAGCTCTGATATAGCAGAAACCACTAAATTATGAAATTGCTAAATTGGGAATTGTATTTCAACCCAGAACAAAAAATGTGCTTTGACGGACACTAAATAACTTTCCCAGCCACAACAGGACAGCGGTAACGAGAGATTTAGCAGGATATAAATTTGAGGCCTAGTATTTAGGCGCTGGGTGACAGGTATGGGTTTAGTGACAGAATTAGACTTGGAAATACACAGTAGCGGGTGTGTGTGAAGTTATTCTGAATGACCCAATGTGCACCTTGAATATTATATACCCTTTTAGGGATAGATTTCAAATAGCTCTGATATAGCAGGAACCACTAAATTATGAAATTGCTAAATTGGGAATTGTATTTCAACCCAGAACAAAAAATGTGCTTTGACGGACACTAAATAACTTGCCCAGCAACAACAGTACAGCGGTAACGAGAGATTTAGCGGGATATAAATTTGAGGCCTAGTATTTAGGCGCTGGGTGACAGGTATGGATTTAGTGACAGAATTAGACTGGGAATATGCACAGTAGCGTGTGTGTGTGAAGTTATTCTGAATGACCCTATGTGCACCTTGAATATTATATACCCTTTTAGGGATAGATTTCAAATAGCTCTGATATAGCAGAAACCACTAAATTATGAAATTGCTAAATTGGGAATTGTATTTCAACCCAGAACAAAAAATGTGCTTTGACGGACACTAAATAACTTTCCCAGCCACAACAGGACAGCGGTAACGAGAGATTTAGCAGGATATAAATTTGAGGCCTAGTATTTAGGCGCTGGGTGACCGGTATGGGTTTAGTGACAGAATTAGACTTGGAAATACACAGTAGCGGGTGTGTGTGAAGTTATTCTGAATGACCCAATGTGCACCTTGAATATTATATACCCTTTTAGGGATAGATTTCAAATAGCTCTGATATAGCAGAAACCACTAAATTATGAAATTGCTAAATTGGGAATTGTATTTCAACCCAGAACAAAAAATGTGCTTTGACGGACACTAAATAACTTTCCCAGCCACAACAGGACAGCGGTAACGAGAGATTTAGCAGGATATAAATTTGAGGCCTAGTATTTAGGCGCTGGGTGACAGGTATGGGTTTAGTGACAGAATTAGACTTGGAAATACACAGTAGCGTGTGTGTGAAGTTATTCTGAATGACCCAATGTGCACCTTGAATATTATATACCCTTTTAGGGATAGATTTCAAATAGCTCTGATATAGCAGGAACCACTAAATTATGAAATTGCTAAATTGGGAATTGTACTTCAACCCAGAACAAAAAATGTGCTTTGACGGACACTAAATAACTTTCCCAGCCACAACAGGACAGCGGTAACGAGAGATTTAGCGGGATATAAATTTGAGGCCTAGTATTTAGGCGCTAGGTGACCGGTATGGATTTAGTGACAGAATTAGACTGGGATATGGCCAAAAAATAACCACACTATTGCTGGTTAAATGCACTTGGTGACGGGCGCAGCTTGCCCCTGATGTAGTATATGGCCAAAAAATGAACAGACTATTGCTGGTTAAATGCACTTGGTGTCACAGCTTGACCAACCACACTACTGAGGGTTAAATGCACTTGGTGACGGGCGCAGCTTGCCCCTGATGTAGTATATGGCCAAAAAATAAACAGACTATTGCTGGTTAAATGCACTTGGTGTGACAGCTTCACCCTGATGTAGGCTTTAGCCAAAAAACAACCACACCATTGAGGGTTAAATGCACTTGGTGACAGGCGCAGCTTGCCCCTGATTTAGTATATGGCCAAAAAATGAACAGACTATTGCTGGTTAAATGCACTTGGTGTGACAGCTTCACCCTGATGTAGGCTTTAGCCAAAAAACAACCACACCATTGAGGGTTAAATGCACTTGGTGACAGGCGCAGCTTGCCCCTGATTTAGTATATGGCCAAAAAATGAACAGACTATTGCTGGTTAAATGCACTTGGTGTGACAGCTTCACCCTGATGTAGGCTTTAGCCAAAAAACAACCACACCATTGAGGGTTAAATGCACTTGGTGACAGGCGCAGCTTGCCCCTGATGTAGTATATGGCCAAAAAATGAACAGACTATTGCTGGTTAAATGCACTTGGTGTGACAGCTTCACCCTGATGTAGGCTTTAGCCAAAAAACAACCACACCATTGAGGGTTAAATGCACTTGGTGACAGGCGCAGCTTGCCCCTGATTTAGTATATGGCCAAAAAATGAACAGACTATTGCTGGTTAAATGCACTTGGTGTGACAGCTTCACCCTGATGTAGGCTTTAGCCAAAAAACAACCACACCATTGAGGGTTAAATGCACTTGGTGACAGGCGCAGCTTGCCCCTGATTTAGTATATGGCCAAAAAATGAACAGACTATTGCTGGTTAAATGCACTTGGTGTGACAGCTTCACCCTGATGTAGGCTTTAGCCAAAAAACAACCACACCATTGAGGGTTAAATGCACTTGGTGACAGGCGCAGCTTGCCCCTGATTTAGTATATGGCCAAAAAATGAACAGACTATTGCTGGTTAAATGCACTTGGTGTGACAGCTTCACCCTGATGTAGGCTTTAGCCAAAAAACAACCACACCATTGAGGGTTAAATGCACTTGGTGACAGGCGCAGCTTGCCCCTGATGTAGTATATGGCCAAAAAATGAACAGACTATTGCTGGTTAAATGCACTTGGTGTGACAGCTTCACCCTGATGTAGGCTTTAGCCAAAAAACAACCACACCATTGAGGGTTAAATGCACTTGGTGACAGGCGCAGCTTGCCCCTGATTTAGTATATGGCCAAAAAATGAACAGACTATTGCTGGTTAAATGCACTTGGTGTGACAGCTTCACCCTGATGTAGGCTTTAGCCAAAAAACAACCACACCATTGAGGGTTAAATGCACTTGGTCGCAGCTTGGATGCACTTGGTCGCAGCACCGCACAAGACACAAAATGGCCGCCGATCACCCCAGAAAAAAGTGACTGACAAACGGTCTGGGCAGCCTAAAAACAGTGAGTGAGCATTTGAATTTCAGCAGCTCAATGATGCACAGCTGCAGATCGATCGATTAATCAAGTGAAGTCCTTTGGAGGAGTTAATCTGCCTAATCTCGCCCTACTGTCGCATCCGCAACCTCTCCCTACGCTAATCAGAGCAGAGTGACGGGCGGCGCTATGTGACTGCAGCTTAAATAGAGGCTGGGTCACATGGTGCTCTGGCCAATCACAGCCATGCCAATAGTAGGCATGGCTGTGACGGCCTCTTGGGGCAAGTAGTATGACGCTTGTTGATTGGCTGCTTTGCAGCCTTTCAAAAAGCGCCAAGAAAGCGTCACAAAAGCGCCAAGAAAGCGACGAACACCGAACCCGAACCCGGACTTTTACGAAAATGTCCGGGTTCGGGTCCGTGTCACGGACACCCCAAAATTCGGTACGAACCCGAACTATACAGTTCGAGTTCGCTCATCCCTAATTATGACTGCTTGTTTTGTCACTTGCCTAAAGTGTGAATAAAACACTGAACTGTTTGATCCAAAGAACTTGTTGTAGGGAAAAGTGGCTGCACCTGCTAGGAGAACAATGGTGTGGTGCTCACTCCCTGCAACTCGCCCCGATGTCGCAGAATATAATTGGTATGGCAAAGCTAAATCAGGGTGGAGGGCACTCAACTATCTGGGATGTATTCCAATAAATAATAGTAAGTTCAATGTCCGGCGTAGGATCTGGTATTGGCTTTAGAGCAAGTTATTCCAAATGTCTATATAAGATCCAGTACGGGATCAAAAGTTATTGTGATTGCTGGCACTTGTAGTGCTGCCTGTAATGATGTTATTATTTCTTCTTATTTTCCTGTTGGGTGGCAGCGTTCTTGGTGTATACCAGGGGATCCTCCTGATTGTAGGTAAATGTTGCAACAGGGTATGTGCTGCCTTTATTGCAATGTATTTGCAGTGACCGTGATTATTGTGCAATCTGGCTGTTTCACCATGGAATTTACACAGATGTAGGTGTAACCATATGTGTGAGGAGCATAGTTAAAGCCTTACCCGTATTGTTGTAATGCTGCCGTAATCGCGATATTCCGTAGTGCAGGTAAATAGAGACGCCCTTTATACTCACCAGGTCCACTTGTGGCGTCCCAAGAGGGCGGGCGATGGGCTTGTTTGAGGAGAGCGGGCGGGAGTAGCGCTGTTCCAGGCCGTATGGCTCTTTGGATCCAGGGATAGATGTCCGCTTTTCTTTGAGAGGGCAATAATCCTACTACTGCTGTAGGGGAACCAATCCAGGGATAGATATCAGCTCTTCTTTGAGAGGGCAATAATCCTTGTGCTGCTGCAGGGGAACCAGACGCGTTTCGAAACAGGATGTTTCTTCTTCAGTGGCCTGCAGCATAGTGAATTTTCTCGGCATATAATGGGAGAGTGGGGGCGTTCCTGATGACGGAAGGAAGGGGGCATGGTTATAATATCCAAGGCAATATTCCATAATGGTGTTGCGGCAATGCTCCATAGTGCGTCATGGGGACATAGTCCCTTGAGCAAACCTATGTTGTGGAAAGATAGGTGGTTTTCCTGAATTGTCATTATAATGTCAGTGTAGTGTTCTGGTCAGGTGATTAGATCATGTGCATCAGAATGGGGTGTGTTCAAGGTGCGGTCATGTGATTTTTGGATGTGATTAGACTTGTGATCGTGCGCTGGATAAAGGAGTTGGTTCAGAGTGCGGTTCAATATGTGAGGGTATTACCGGTGGTTTGGATAATCTTCACATATTCGTGTGTGTACACACACCTATCCACATCGTGTGGGGGCTAGGGTTAGGGTGCGGTTTTGTTGCGTTTTATTTGGGAATGTTTCCCAAATTTTGGGGATTTTTGTTGTGATTTTTATATGTGTGTATTTATTGTGCACATGTATGTGTGCATGAGAGATCTTGATGGTGAGGGTGAGAGAGATATTGGTATGCAAAATATAGAAAGGGATTTATGGAGAATTTTATGTATATAGACAAGTGTATAAAACATATATAATGTGAGGACATGCAGGATGTTCGTCATAATGTAGAAGCCCCTGAATGGGGATGCGTGATGGAGAGTATGGGATATTTCTTGGGATGTTCTACTTATTCTATATATTGTGTATGCCTGTGAACATTTTTAGAATCTTTATCCGTATATCTGTTTTCTCTGATTTTAGGCATCACACTGTATTTGATTCAAGCTTGTCTTTCCAGAGGGATGACCCGGATGGATGTGTAGGTAAGTGTTATTCTTATGGTCAATTCCTGTGGTAAATTGTTGTCATACTAACGACAAACATAAAAGATTGCTCAACAAAAAAACTTTTTACAACAGAATATATATTTTTTTTTCTATAACAAAAATTCTCTTACCATTAATAATTCTCTATGACAACAATTTACTACAGGAATTGACCATAAGAACCCAGAATAACACTTGAATCAAATACAGTGTGATGCCTAAAATCAGAGAAAGAAGGTATACCGATAAAGATTCTAAAATTGTTCACAGGCACACACAATATATAGAATAAGTAGAACATCCAAAGAAATATCCCATACTCTCCATTACGCATCCCCATTCAGGGGCTTCTACATTATGACGAACATCCTGCATGTCCTCACATTATATATGTTTTATACACTTGTCTATATACATAAAATTCTCCATAAATCCCTTTCTATATTTTGCATACCAATATCTCTCTCACCCTCACCACAAGACCCCTTATGCACACATACATGTGCACAATAAATACACACACATAAAAATCACAACAAAAAATCTCCAATATTTGGGAAACATTCCCAAATATAATGCAACAAAACCGCACCCTAACCTTAGCCCCCACATGATGTGGATAGGTGCGTGTACACACACGAATATGTGAAGATTATCCAAACCACCCGTAATACCCTCACATATTGAAAGACAGTTTCCATGAAAAGAACGCATTAAAACCGCACTCTGAACCAACTCCTTTATCCAGCGCACGATCACAAGTCTAATCACATCCAAAAATCACATGGCCGCACCTTGAACACACTCCATTCTGATGCACATGATCTAATCACCTGACCAGAACACAACCCCTTCTGATGCACATGATCTAATCACCTGACCGGAACACACCCCCTTCTGATGCACATGATCTAATCACCTGACCGGAACACACCCCCTTCTGATGCACATGATCCAATCACCTGACCAGAATACTACACTGACATCATAATGACAATTCAAGAAAAACACCTATCTTTCCACAACATAGGTTTGCTCAAGGGACTATATCCCCATGACAGACTATGGAGCATTGCCGCAACACCATTATGGAATATCACTTAAACAACAATTAAATCCAACACCTGGAATATCATAACCATGCCCCCTTCCTTCCGTCATCAGGAACGCCCCCATTCTCCGCTTATAAGCCGAGAAAATTCACTATGCTGCAGGCCACTGAAGAAGAAACATCCTGTTTCGAAACGCGTCTGGTTCCCCTGCAGCAGCACAAGGATTATTGCCCTTTCAAAGAAGAGCAGACATCTATCCCTGGATTGGTTCCCCTACAGCAGTAGAAGGATTATTGCCCTCTCAAAGAAAAGCGGACATCTATCCCTGGATCCAAAGAACCATATGGGCTGGAACAGCGCTACTCCCGCCCGCTCTCCTCAAACAAGCCCATTGCCCACGACGCCACGAGTGGACCTGGTGAGTATAAAGGGCGTTTCTATTTACCTGCACTACGGAATACCGCGATTGCGGCAGCATTACAGCAATACGGGTAAGGCTTTAACTATGTTCCTCACACATATGGTTACACCTACATCTGTGTAAATTCCGAAAAAGAGGGAGGACTCACATGGTGAAACAGCCAGATTGCACAATAATCACGGTCCCTGCAAATACATTGCAATAGAGGCAGCACATACCCTGTTGCAACATTTACCTGCAATCAGAAGGATCCCCTGGTATACACCAAGAACGCTGCCACCCAACAGGAAAATAAGAAGAAATAATAACATTATTACAGGCAGCACTACAAGTGCCAGCAATCACAGTAACTTTCGATCCTGTATTGGATCTTATATAGACATTTGGAATAACTTTCTCTGAAGCCAATACCAGATCCTACCCCGGACATTGAACTTACTATTATTTATTGGAATACACATCTTTTTTTTAAAATAATAATTAAAAAAAATAATTCTGCGTTTTTTCTACATTTATTTTTATATGCACCAAATATTTTTATATACATCCTTTGGTACCATCCACTCATTTTTATATACATTTTTGTACTAATAAACTACCCCTTTTTAAATATACAACTGTATCTATTTGATTCATTCACACCTGCACTACTCCACCTTATTGTGTACATACGAACATCCCAGATAGTTGAGTGTCCTCCACCCTGAGTTAGCTTTGCCATACCAATTATACTCTGCGATATCGGGGCGAGTCGCAAAGAGTGAACACCACACCATTGTTCTCCTAGCAGGTGCAGCCACTTTTTTTCCTACACATTTTCTGCTCTCTTCTCACCCCGTAAGTTGAGCTCCCTGATTCGGAAAACATGGTATCTGGGATTACATAAATGAAAAATTTAAACACATTGAAGATTTCACAGTTGAAACCAACACTATAGAACCCACCAACCACTTATCCATATCCATCAATGATCATTTCAGAGATCTAGAAAAACTATTATCGAAACAAACAGAAATGGGAATTAAAATCACTGAACCAATATTTACAAAATGACTTCATACCAAAAGGTCTCCTGTTAAGTAAAGACCCGGCAAAGGACCTTATGAATGAAGACTTTAAATTAGAATGGGATAACTTCCTCGAACACTAATACACATGATCATTAAAAGACGCACACAAATCCTAGAAGAAACCATAATTAAAATCGGGAACTTAAAAGAGATCATAGGTAAAATACCCCCGGATGAAACCGTCACTAAATGGCAAGTAAGGATATGTAAAGGTCTAGACCAATTAAAGAGATCATAAACAAAAAAATTAAGATATAATAATCAGTTCACATCAACACAAACGATAACAGACACCAATCTACCTCCAACACCGGAGAAGACACGAACAGAAAATAGAACCAAGAGAAACAGAGATTACAACCAACACAACATTTCGACATCCAATAGATTTGAAACCCTATCCTCTCCGCATTTTTTAGATCACACATCATCCTCCACACCACAGACCAAGACTAAGATGGGAATACTTGCCAACTCCCGAAAAAAGACACCCACGAACACAACAACAGCCCCATCAGTACGACCTAAGACAACGTCATCACAATCAAAGATCAGATACAAGGAATTCACCACCTACCCAGAACTACATCCAATACCACCAATCAAATCAACATTACCCCAGATCACCAATTCAAACATGCACACAAAACCACACAAACAGATATGGAGAGGTAGACACAAACACAAGACACTACACCAACCACCAACACCGATCACGACCCCAACAAAGGACATAATAATGAAATTGAGTCTAGTGAATCTAACAAATACACAAACCCTATTACTGAACAAAGGCCTCAAATATGCACCTACAGTCAAAATAGATACATTTTCTACCTACATAGGTATAGAGAAATACATCAGGAAGCTCTGTTTGAAAAAATACTTCATCAAAAATCCCATAGAAAAAAAAAAACAATGAACCTACGATATACAAACACACAGATTTGAAAATAAAATCTAAAAAATTTCCAAGACAGGAAATCAGCCAGGAGATAGGTACATTCAGACAAAATGTAGAAACAGAAATCAGGAACCTAAAGTGTAACCAAATAAGAACCAATATCACTAAAAAAGAGACGCCATACAACAATTACAAACCAAGCATAAAATTGTAATTAGGCCAGCAGACAAAGGCGGCGCTATTGTCTTCTTAAATACTGATCAATATGACCAAGAATGCAACAGACAACTATCCGACACTCAAACATACAGACTTCTTGTAAAAATCTCTTTATAGATCTTTTCAGTTACATATGCTTCGAGTTACAACATATAAAAGTTTCAACAATAAATGTATATTGTACAAAAAGATAGTATTCATACAATTTCAGCTTTAATGTTATAGGTTGTATCTATACCATGGGTTTGTTGGTAATGTAAATGTTATTAACATTGTGTAATAATAACAACGCTATATGTAGCAACATCATTTGGGTGTGTAATTTCAGCTTTAATCACCTAGATTATATCGATGACACGAGTTCATTAGTAGCGTTGATTTTATTGAAATTGTGTAATAATGACCGTGTTTAATAGAATAATTACAATTCTCAGGCATGTCCTGCTCATATAGTCAATTGCAGTGGTTATCCATGTATTTGTCGTATATGAAACATATCTTTTGGATTGCCATTATTGCAGGTATTGAAATTACTGTTAAACTGTAGTTATAATAAAATAGCAAATAAAGTAGTAATAAAAATAAAATAGTAACAAATAAGTGTGCAGGTTTATCTCTCAAATATTCAAAGTTGAGAACTGTAAAAGGTGCTATCCATCCATCTGTTCCATCTATAGTGAAAGGAGGGATTTTTATCTTGGACTCGGGCAATTACTCTCCCAAATGAGCAAGTGTTATTGACTGTTTGCCAAACTTCTTGTATATGGGGGGGTATCTCTAGATTTCCAGTGTCTTGTTATTACCAGTTTGGTGGCCATGACTATATGTGCTATTATGGATCTATGTTCATCTGGGAAACCATTTAGACCTATAAGAAGTAGTGCTAGTTGTGGGGGTATTTTTATTTGTCACCCTAGAATGGAGTTTAGCAATGTCCTTGTATCGGACCAGAGAGGTTTAATTGCATTGCATTCCCATAGGGTGTGTAACAATGTACCTTTCCTTCCACACTGTCTCCAGCATCTATCTGTAGTGTTTGGAAAAATTAAATGAAGCTTGCTAGGTGTGTGATACCATCTTAGATAGGTTTTGATCAAGTCTTCTCTGTGGTTGACACTGCTGAAGTATTTCTAAGTATTCGAAAATAGGTCATGCCATTCAGATAGATCAATTTCTAGTTGTAGGTCTTCCCTCCATTTCTCCATGTATGTATTTATGGACATGTTTTGTGCTTCTGCTAATTCATTATGGAATATTGAGATTCCTCTAGATTTTCTAAATAGCTTGGAGGTCAAGGTCATATTTTGTAATTTTTTTCTTGTCAGAAATTTTATGTTTGGCTCAAAATTTCCTTATATTTAAAAATTTGTGAAAATCTTCTTTTCCCAATTTAAACATGTTTTGAGATCTGTAAAGTAGGGGGGAGAAAGGGCAGCCTTGGCGGGTGCCATTTGATATGTCAAAGTCAGATAAGGAGCTGTTGACATAGACATTTTCAGAGGGATTACTGTATAGTGCTTCAATACCTGAGTGAATGCTGCCCAGTATACCAAATTCTTCTAGTACTTTGAAAGCATAATTCCAGTTAATACGGTCAAATGCTTATTCTGCATCTATTGTTAAGAAGATGGCTGGGGTGTTTGTACTCTCGCAGTGTTGAAGCAAGGAAAGAATTCTTCTAGTGTTGTCTGGGCCTTGTCTATCTTTTAAAAAGCCTACTTGGTCTTTTCCTATCAAATCAGGCAATATATTGTGAAACCTAGCGGCTATTATTTTGGCGTAGAGCTTTATGTCTACGTTTAATAAGGATATTGGTCTATAATTTTTGACCTCTGATTCATCCTTCCCTGGTTTAGGAATAGTTACAATCATTGCTCTTAACATATCTTTGGGGAATTTTCCTGTGGTGAATGCTTGGTTGTAGATTCTGTGAAGGCATGGGAGTAATATTTGAGAGAACTTTTTGTAGTATTCTGTAATAAACCCATCAGGTCCAGGAGATTTTTGGTTGGGGGATGATATTATATCTTTGGTTATTTCGCTTAGGGAGATTAGGAGGTTTAATTATTTAAGGTGTTCTCTTTTTATTTTTATTTTTTTTGAAATTCTGAAATTTCTGAGTTAGTTGGGAGATGTGTTGAATCAGAGGTCAGGTTATACAGCTTCTCATAATAGTCTTTAAATGTATTTGCTATATCTCTGGGTGCAAGTTAAATTTTGTTTAGTTGTTTAGTGATAGGATGGGTAATTTTTCAGATTTTTGTCTTTTGTATTTTAGCTTCTAGCAAGCAATGCACCTGCCTTGTTGTCATGGGAGTAGTAATTTATTTTAGTTTTCTTCAGAAAATTTTCGTAGTTATGTAGGAGTAGGTTATACATATGAAACCTTGTTTTTTTGTAGTTCTAGTGTTCTGTGATAAGATGGGTTTGTTTTATTTTGGGACTCTAGACAAAAGAGCCTAGTGACATAAACGAGCCCCTTATTTTAGCCTTATGAGCACTCCAAATATTGAAGGGGTCCATGTCTGGAGTGTCATCGATTTTAAAGTATTCTTTGAGCTCTGCCTCAATTGATTCTGCTAGTTTAGTGTTAGATAAAATATGAGTTTACTCTCCATATATAGTCGTTTACATATCGTGTTGGGATATTGAGAGTGTTAGGTTAATTGGAGCATGATCAGACCATACAATGTTTCCAATTTTTGTTTCAGATACCGAATCTACTATTAATGGTCTCTCTATTAGAAAGAAGTCTATACGTGAATATGAATTGTGTCTATTTAAATGGGGTGTATAGTCCCTTTCTGTAGAGTGTTGTAGTCTCCATATGTCATGGAGACCATTCTGGTCTACTAGTTTATGGAAGGCAGAATCTCTGTATCTGCCATTGTCTGTAGTATCCAGGGTAGAGTTTAAAACTGCATTAAAGTCTCCGCCTATCAGAAGGTGACCTCTTTCAATAGAATTCATTTTCTTGATTGTTTTTCTCAGAAATTTGGTTTGGCCTGAGTTGGGGGCATATATATTGGCTAATGTGAGAAGTTTATTCTCCACCAGGGCTACAACAATTATGAATCGGCCTCCAGGGTCAATATATTGGTCCTGGATTTCTACTGTAATAGACTCCCAAATGCTATCAATACTCCTCCTTTATTCTTTATAAAGGTAGAGTATATTATTTACGGGAATTTTTTATGTTGAAGCCTAGAAGGATTATCTTTTGAAATATGTGTTTCCTGGGAAAGCAGGATGTCGCATTTCTGAGTCAAAGCTTCCTTCCACAACTGGTTTCTCTTAAATGGGGAGTTTAAGCTCCTAACTAGAGTTGAGCGAACACCTGGATGTTCGGGTTCGAGAAGTTCGGCCGAACTTCCCGAAAATGTTCGGGTTCGGGATCCGAACCCGATCCGAACTTCGTCCCGAACCCGAACCCCATTGAAGTCAATGGGGACCCGATCTTTTCGGCACTAAAACGGCTGTAAAAAAGCCCAGGAAAGGGCTAGAGGGCTGCAAAAGGCAGCAACATGTAGGTAAATCCCCTGCAAACAAATGTGGATAGGGAAATGAATTAAAATAAAAATTAAATAAATAAAAATTAACCAAAATCAATTGGAGAGAGGTCCCATAGCAGAGAATCTGGCTTCCCGTCACCCACCACTGGAACAGTCCATTCTCAGATATTTAGGCCCCGGCACCCAGGCAGAGGAGAGAGGTCCCGTAACAGAGAATCTGGCTTCATGTCAGCAGAGAATCAGTCTTCATATCAAAGCAGAGAATCAGGCTTCACGTCACCCACCACTGCAACAGTCCATTTTCATAAATTTAGGCCCAGCACCCAGGCAGAGGAGAGAGGTCCCGTAACAGAGAATCTGGCTTCATGTCAGCAGAGAATCAGTCTTCATATCATAGCAGAGAATCAGGCTTCACGTCACCCACCACTGCAACAGTCCATTTTCATAAATTTAGGCCCAGCACCCAGGCAGAGGAGAGAGGTCCCGTAACAGAGGATCTGGCTTCATGTCAGCAGAGAATCAGTCTTCATTTCATAGCAGAGAATCAGGCTTCACGTCAGCCACCACTGCAACAGTCCATTGGCATATATTTAGGCCCAGCACCCAGGCAAAGGAGAGAGGTCCCGTGACAGACAATCTGGCTTCATGTCAGCAGAGAATCAGTCTGCATGTCATAGCAGAGAATGAGGCTTCACGTCACCCACCACTGCAACAGTCCATTTTCATAAATTTAGGCCCAGCACCCAGGCAGAGGAGAGAGGTCCCGTAACAGACAATCTGGCTTCATGTCAGCAGAGAATTAGTCTGCATGTCATAGCAGAGAATGAGGCTTCACGTCAGCCACCACTGCAACAGTCCATTGGCATATATTTAGGCCCTGGCACCCAGACAGAGGAGAGGTTCATTCAACTTTGGGTAGCCTCGCAATATAATGGTAAAATGAAAATAAAAATAGGATTGAATGAGGAAGTGCCCTGGAGTCCAATAATATATGGTTAAGGGGAGGTAGTTAATGTCTAATCTGGACAAGGGACGGACAGGTCCTGTGGGATCCATGCCTGGTTCATTTTTATGAACGTCAGCTTGTCCACATTGGCTGTAGACAGGCGGCTGCATTTGTCTGTAATGACGCCCCCTGCCGTGCTGAATACACGTTCAGACAAAACGCTGGCTGCCGGGCAGGCCAGCACCTCCAAGGCATAAAAGGCTAGCTCTGGCCACGTGGACAATTTAGAGACCCAGAAGTTGAATGGGGCCGAACCATCAGTCAGTACGTGGAGGGGTGTGCACACGTACTGTTCCACCATGTTAGTGAAATGTTGCCTCCTGCTAACACGTTGCGTATCAGGTGGTGGTGCAGTTAGCTGTGGCGTGTTGACAAAAGTTTTCCACATCTCTGCCATGCTAACCCTGCCCTCAGAGGAGCTGGCCGTGACACAGCTGCCTTGGCGACCTCTTGCTCCTCCTCTGCCTTGGCCTTGGGCTTCCACTTGTTCCCCTGTGACATTTGGGAATGCTCTCAGTAGCGCGTCTACCAACGTGCGCTTGTACTCGCGCATCTTCCTATCACGCTCCAGTGCAGGAAGTAAGGTGGTCACATTGTCTTTGTAGCGTGGATCCAGCAGGGTGGCAACCCAGTAGTCCGCACAGGTTAAAATGTGGGCAACTCTGCTGTCGTTGCGCAGGCACTGCAGCATGTAGTCGCTCATGTGTGCCAGGCTGCCCAGGGGTAAGGACAAGCTGTCCTCTGTGGGAGGCGTATCGTCATCGTCCTGCCTTTCCCCCAGCCACGCACCAGTGATGGACCCGAGCTGCGTTGGGTGCCACCCCGCTGTGACCATGCTTCATCCTCATCCTCCTCCACCTCCTCCTCATCCTCGTCCTCCTCGTCCTCCAGTAGTGGGCCCTGGCTGGCCACATTTGTACCTGGCCTCTGCTGTTGCCAAAAACCTCCCTCTGAGTCACTTCGAAGAGACTGGCCTGAAAGTGCTAAAAATGACCCCTCTTCCTCCTCCTCCTCCTCCTCCTCCTCCTGGGCCACCTCCTCTTCCATCATCGCCCTAAGTGTTTTCTCAAGGAGACATAGAAGTGGTATTGTAACGCTGATAACGGTGTCATCGCCACTGGCCATGTTGGTGGAGTACTCGAAACAGCGCAACAGGGCACACAGGTCTCGCATGGAGGCCCAGTCATTGGTGGTGAAGTGGTGCTGTTCTGTAGTGCGACTGACCCGTGCGTGCTGCAGCTGAAACTCCACTATGGCCTGCTGCTGCTCGCACAGTCTGTCCAGCATGTGCAAGGTGGAGTTCCACCTGGTGGGCACGTCGCATATGAGGCGGTGAGCGGGAAGGCCGAAGTTACGCTGTAGCGCAGACAGGCGAGCAGCAGCAGGAAGTGAACGCCGGAAGCGCGAACAGACGGCCCGCACTTTATGCAGCAGCTCTGACATGTCGGGGTAGTTGTGAATGAACTTCTGCACCACCAAATTCAGCACATGCGCCAAGCAAGGGATGTGCGTCAAATTGGCTAGTCCCAGAGCTGCAACGAGATTTCGCCCATTATCACACACCACCAGGCCGGGCTTGAGGCTCACCGGCAGCAACCACTCGTCGGTCTGTTGTTCAATACCCCGCCACAACTCCTGTGCGGTGTGGGGCCTGTCCCCCAAACATATGAGTTTCAGAATGGCCTGCTGACGTTTACCCCGGGCTGTGCTGAAGTTGGTGGTGAAGGTGTGTGGCTGACTGGATGAGCAGGTGGAAGAAGAGGAGGAGGAAGCCGAGAAGGAGGAGGTGGCAACAGGAGGCAAAGAATGTTGCCCTGCGATCCTTGGCGGCGGAAGGACGTGCGCCAAACAGCTCTCCGCCTGGGGCCCAGCTGCCACTACATTTACCCAGTGTGCAGTTAGGGAGATATAGCGTCCCTGGTCGTGCTTACTGGTCCACGTATCTGTGGTTAGGTGGACCTTGCCACAGATGGCGTTGCGCAGTGCACACTTGATTTTATCGGATACTTGGTTGTGCAGGGAAGGCACGGCTCTCTTGGAGAAGTAGTGGCGGCTGGGAACAACATACTGTGGGACAGCAAGCGACATGAGCTGTTTGAAGCTGTCTGTGTCCACCAGCCTAAATGACAGCATTTCATAGGCCAGTAGTTTAGAAATGCTGGCATTCAGGGCCAGGGATCGAGGGTGGCTAGGTGGGAATTTACGCTTTCTCTCAAATGTTTGTGAGATGGAGAGCTGAACGCTGCCGTGTGACATGGTTGAGACGCTTGGTGACGGAGGTGGTGGTGGTGGTGTTGGTGGTACATCCCCTGTTTGCTGGGCGGCAGGTGCCAACGTTCCTCCAGAGGCGGAGGAAGAGGCCGAGGCGGCAGCAGCAGAAGAGGCCGAGGCGGCAGCAGCAGAAGAGGTAGCAGGGGGAGCCTGAGTGACTTCCTTGGTTTTAAGGTGTTTACTCCACTGCAGTTCATGCTTTGCATGCAGGTGCCTGGTCATGCAGGTTGTGCTCAGGTTCAGAACGTTAATGCCTCGCTTAAGGCTCTGATGGCACAGCGTGCAAACCACTCGGGTCTTGTCGTCAGCACATTGTTTGAAGAAGTGCCATGCCAGGGAACTCCTTGAAGCTGCCTTTGGGGTGCTCGGTCCCAGATGGCGGCGGGCAGTAGCAGGCGGAGTCTCTTGGCGGCGGGTGTTCTGCTTTTGCCCACTGCTCCCTCTTTTGCTACGCTGTTGACTCGGTCTCACCACTGCCTCTTCCTCCCACATTCCATGTGGGGTCTAGGACCTCATCATCCCCTGCATCGTCTTCCACCCAGTCTTGATCCCTGACCTCCTGTTCAGTCTGCACACTGCAGAAAGACGCAGCAGTTGGCACCTGTGTTTCGTCATCATCAGAGACATGCTGAGGTGGTATTACCATGTCCTCATCATCAGGAAACATAAGTGGTTGTGCGTCAGTGCATTCTATATCTTTCACCGCTGGGGAAGGGCTAGGTGGATGCCCTTGGGAAACCCTGCCAGCGGAGTCTTCAAACAGCATAAGAGACTGCTGCATAACTTGAGGCTGAGACAGTTTCCCTGGTATGCATGGGGGTGATGTGACAGACTGATGGGGTTGGTTTTCAGGCGCCATCTGTGCGCTTTCTGCAGAAGACTGGGTGGGAGATAATGTGAACGTGCTGGATCCACTGTCGGCCACCCAATTGACTAATGCCTGTACCTGCTCAGGCCTTACCATCCTTAGAACGGCATTGGGCCCCACCATATATCGCTGTAAATTCTGGCGGCTACTGGGACCTGAGGTAGTTGGTACACTAGGACGTGTGGATGTGGCAGAACGGCCACGTCCTCTCCCAGCACCAGAGGGTCCACTAACACCACCACGACCATGTCCACGTCCGCGTCCCTTACTAGATGTTTTTCTCATTGTTATGGTTCACCACAACAACAAAAATATTATTTGGCCCAATAAATTGTATTCAAATTCAGCGGGATATAAATTTGAGGCCTAGTATTTAGGCGCTGGGTGACCGGTATGGATTTAGCGACAGAATTAGACTTGGAAATGCACAGTAGCGTGTGTGTGAAGTTATTCTGAATGACCCTATGTGCACCTTGAATATTATATACCCTTTTAGGGATAGATTTCAAATAGCTCTGATATAGCAGAAACCACTAAATTATGAAATTGCTAAATTGGGAATTGTATTTCAACCCAGAACAAAAAATGTGCTTTGACGGACACTAAATAACTTTCCCAGCCACAACAGGACAGCGGTAACGAGAGATTTAGCGGGATATAAATTTGAGGCCTAGTATTTAGGTGCTGGGTGACCGGTATGGATTTAGCGACAGAATTAGACTTGGAAATGCACAGTAGCGTGTGTGTGAAGTTATTCTGAATGACCCTATGTGCACCTTGAATATTATATACCCTTTTAGGGATAGATTTCAAATAGCTCTGATATAGCATGAACCACTAAATTATGAAATTGCTAAATTGGGAATTGTACTTCAACCCAGAACAAAAAATGTGCTTTGACGGACACTAAATAACTTTCCCAGCCACAACAGTACAGCGGTAACGAGAGATTTAGCGGGATATAAATTTGAGGCCTAGTATTTAGGCGCTGGGTGACCGGTATGGATTTAGCGACAGAATTAGACTTGGAAATGCACAGTAGCGTGTGTGTGAAGTTATTCTGAATGACCCTATGTGCACCTTGAATATTATATACCCTTTTAGGGATAGATTTCAAATAGCTCTGATATAGCAGGAACCACTAAATTATGAAATTGCTAAATTGGGAATTGTACTTCAACCCAGAACAAAAAATGTGCTTTGACGGACACTAAATAACTTTCCCAGCCACAACAGTACAGCGGTAACGAGAGATTTAGCGGGATATAAATTTGAGGCCTAGTATTTAGGCGCTGGGTGACCGGTATGGATTTAGCGACAGAATTAGACTTGGAAATGCACAGTAGCGTGTGTGTGAAGTTATTCTGAATGACCCTATGTGCACCTTGAATATTATATACCCTTTTAGGGATAGATTTCAAATAGCTCTGATATAGCAGGAACCACTAAATTATGAAATTGCTAAATTGGGAATTGTACTTCAACCCAGAACAAAAAATGTGCTTTGACGGACACTAAATAACTTTCCCAGCCACAACAGGACAGCGGTAGCGAGAGATTTAGCGGGATATAAATTTGAGGCCTAGTATTTAGGCGCTGGGTGACCGGTATGGATTTAGTGACAGAATTAGACTTGGAAATGCACAGTAGCGTGTGTGTGAAGTTATTCTGAATGACCCTATGTGCACCTTGAATATTATATACCCTTTTAGGGATAGATTTCAAATAGCTCTGATATAGCAGAAACCACTAAATTATGAAATTGCTAAATTGGGAATTGTATTTTAACCCAGAACAAAAAATGTGCTTTGACGGACACTAAATAACTTTCCCAGCCACAACAGGACAGCGGTAACGAGAGATTTAGCGGGATATAAATTTGAGGCCTAGTATTTAGGCGCTGGGTGACCGGTATGGATTTAGTGACAGAATTAGACTGGGATATGGCCAAAAAATAACCACACTATTGCTGGTTAAATGCACTTGGTGACGAGCGCAGCTTGCCCCTGATGTAGTATATGGCCAAAAAATGAACAGACTATTGCTGGTTAAATGCACTTGGTGACACAGCTTGACGAACCACACTACTGAGGGTTAAATGCACTTGGTGACGGGCGCAGCTTGCCCCTGATGTAGTATATGGCCAAAAAATGAACAGACTATTGCTGGTTAAATGCACTTGGTGACGGGCGCAGCTTGCCCCTGATTTAGTATATGGCCAAAAAATGAACAGACTATTGCTGGTTAAATGCACTTGGTGTGATAGCTTGACCAACCACACTACTGAGGGTTAAATGCACTTGGTGACGGGCGCAGCTTGCCCCTGATGTAGTATATGGCCAAAAAATGAACAGACTATTGCTGGTTAAATGCACTTGGTGTCACAGCTTGACGAACCACACTACTGAGGGTTAAATGCACTTGGTGACGGGCGCAGCTTGCCCCTGATGTAGTATATGGCCAAAAAATAAACAGACTATTGCTGGTTAAATGCACTTGGTGTGACAGCTTCACCCTGATGTAGGCTTTAGCCAAAAAACAACCACACCATTGAGGGTTAAATGCACTTGGTGACAGGCGCAGCTTGCCCCTGATTTAGTATATGGCCAAAAAATGAACAGACTATTGCTGGTTAAATGCACTTGGTGTGACAGCTTCACCCTGATGTAGGCTTTAGCCAAAAAACAACCACACCATTGAGGGTTAAATGCACTTGGTCGCAGCTTGGATGCACTTGGTCGCAGCACCGCACAAGACACAAAATGGCCGCCGATCACCCCAGAAAAAAGTGACTGACAAACGGTCTGGGCAGCCTAAAAACAGTGAGTGAGCATTTGAATTTCAGCAGCTCAATGATGCACAGCTGCAGATCGATCGATTAATCAAGTGAAGTCCTTTGGAGGAGTTAATCTGCCTAATCTCGCCCTACTGTCGCATCCGCAACCTCTCCCTACGCTAATCAGAGCAGAGTGACGGGCGGCGCTATGTGACTCCAGCTTAAATAGAGGCTGGGTCACATGGTGCTCTGGCCAATCACAGCCATGCCAATAGTAGGCATGGCTGTGACGGCCTCTTGGGGCAAGTAGTATGACGCTTGTTGATTGGCTGCTTTGCAGCCTTTCAAAAAGCGCCAAGAAAGCGTCACAAAAGCGCCAAGAAAGCGACGAACACCGAACCCGAACCCGGACTTTTACGAAAATGTCCGGGTTCGGGTCCGTGTCACGGACACCCCAAAATTCGGTACGAGCCCGAACTATACAGTTCGAGTTCGCTCATCCCTACTCCTAACATTAATTGACAATATATTTATAGCCATAATGTAGTATTAGACAAAGCTGTGTACCATTGTACCTCCAGATCACTAGCCAATTCAGTTTCAGAGTGGAGTACTTATTTCTTCTTATATAGTAGGTTTGATTTGGGTAGATGGATGTAGTCAGACGTCTTTGAATATTGAGGAATGCCTGTAATAAAAGTAATTAGTGCAAAATCAAATAATATACCTTTAACATTAAACTGTAAAAGTAAGGTAATTAGCCAGGTATGGATCATGGCAAAACATAGTTGATGAGCCAGGGTCATCAATGGAATAATGGGGTGGATATTTCTGGCAGACATGAAGTTTGCAGCCTCAATAATAGCTCAAACTCCTTGTAGATAGATCATGTATCTCTTGGATGTTCTCATCTGTTCTTTGGAGGGATGTGGTCTCTCTGGACGTTGTCTTTCTTGTGGATCTTTAGGGAATCTGTTCTGGTTAGGAAGAGATTGATCAATCTGGAGGTTCCATTCTTTGAGTATCTCCAGGGCAGTTTCTGGTGTTTTAAATACATGCAGAGTGCCATCTTTAGTAGCCAGGATCTTAACCGGGAAGCCCCATCTGTAACTGATGTTGTTAAGTCTCAGTGTCCTTGTGACCAAAGAGAAATCCTTTCTAGCTTTGATGGTAGCTGATAAAAGGTCTGTAAATAGTTTTAGTCCAGTATATTGTTCTGGTAGCGTAGGCCCTTTTTTCATCTCTTTAAGCATCTGTTCCTTGACATGGAAAAATGTGAATCTAGCTAGTACATCTCTAGGAATTTCTTTAGGTAGGTTTGGTGGTTTCGATACTCTATGTGCCCTATCTATACTCAAGTCAAAGTCCTTAACCTGTGGTATCAGTAATCTGGTCAGTTCTGTGACATATGGTATGAGAGCATTATTTGTGACAGTCTCAGGGATGCCTCTGAATTTAATGTTATTCCTCCTGCTTCTATCCTCTAGGTCAATGATCTTGGCCTGCAGGGTTTCAATTTGATCTTCCATAGCATTATGGCGGTCTATAACTTCGTTTTGGGAAACTGCAAATTCGCCCATTTTGTTCTCTATATGGGATACTCTGTCGCCTATAGCATCAATGGCTTGTTGAAATGGCTTAATGGATTGTTTAAAGTCTGTGTTTATTGAACTGCACAGTGTAAGTAGCATATCTTTAATCAAGTTGGGAGACAGTTCTTTGTCTCTCGCTTGGAAATCAGTAAAATTACCAAATGCATCATTATGCGATTGTTCTGTACTCACTGTGCCCTGTGATGGATCGTGTGAGAATTTATTATTTTGCTTTAGAGGACTTGCTGTTGGCGTATCATCCTCCTGGTAGTCAGGGCTCCGAATGTTCTCCTCAAATCTGTACTCAGTAGATATGAGTTTTTTTAATGTTGGGGATGCGATTTATTTTTCTGTGCTTTTGCGCTTTTCCCCACCATTTTAATCGCTCCTCTAGGCAAGTTATTTAATGTCTCATGAGTTCTTCATAAATGTTTGCTGGTCTCCCCTTCTTCACCGGAGTGTTAGGGCGTTTATGGCGATTTTTTTCTCCCGATTTGATCGGAGTGCTCGGTATCGCTTCTTTGTCTGACATGCAGGAAGGCTGGTAGCTGGAGCATGAGGAAGCGTCTGAGAGCGCTCCGGCACCATCTTGGTTTGCATACATGTGTGCAGAAAGTGCAAAATCTGGTTTGAGCGTTCAGAATCTTTCAGTCTTCTAGACCTAGATTGTCTGTTTCTTTGTGGTCCAAAAAAGGTGGTCATTGTGAGGTTTAGTCGGTTGGAAGTTGCTTGTGGAGCTATATTGCAGAGGAGCCTCTGCTTCATGCGGCCATCTCAGTCAGCAGCCAAGCCACATCCCCAAAATACAGACTTCTAAAACAAGACCCGACAGAAACATTCCACAAACAACTGGTGAAACTCTGTAACGAGGGCTACGATAAAGAGATCCTCTTGGAACAAGAATGAAGATTCATAATAAACACCCAAAAATGTTTACCTGTCTTCTATTGTTTGCCAAAAGTCCATAAAGACCAAAAAAATCCCCCCGGACGACCTATAATATCCGGTATAGGCTCTATCTCCACCAATCTATCTCAATACATTGACAGAATCCTACAGCCGATAGTAACACAAACCCCTTCGTACATTAAAGACACCACTGAAATTATAGCGGTCCTAGAAAAACTTACTATTGAAGAGAATTGGACTATAAGCACCATGGATGTGAACTCATTATACACCATAATAGAACACCAACAAGGCCTGGATTTCCTAAAAAAACAACTAACTTCAAATAACACCCTGAAAAAAGACCAAATTGATTTCATTCTAGAAGGAGTATCATACATTTTGACCAGCAACTATTTCACATTCGAATCAAAATTCTATCTACAAAAAAAAGGTACAGTCATGGGCACCAGATTTGCCCCCAGTTATGCCAATATCTTTATGGCCCAGTGGGAGAGTGAGGTCATCGGGCCTAGACTGGGGACAAGTCTGGTGCTATGGAAAAGATATATCGACGATATTATATTCATTTGGCGAGGAACAGCGGACAACCTTGACAATTTCATGAGGGAAATAAATTTAAATGATAGGAACCTTCGGTTCGACACAACCATTAGCAAAACACAAGAATTTTTAGACATATCAATCAATATAATCAATCAAAAAATATGTAAAACATATCACAAGCCAGTTATGAAAAACAGCTTCATTCCATATACGAGTTGCCACCTTCCTAGATGGCTTCTCAATATACCCACAAGCCAATTCAGACGAATCAAACGCAACTGTACTAATAACAACCAATTTGAATTAGAAGCATACAATCTCAACCAAGAATTCCTAACCAAGGCATACCCAACGGACTCAATAAAGAACTCACTCAACAAAGTTAGGGCCTTGAATAGAACAGTTTTTTCACACCAACAGACAAAACACCAAAACAGGAAGATAATTTCCGTATAATCCTACCCTTTCATGCCCAATACAAGAAAGTGGAACAAATAATAAACAAACACTGGCCACACCTCTTGAAAGATAAGACTATAGGACCCATCCTCACTGAGAAACCGCGAATTACATACACCAAAGCCGTGAACTTAGGCCTTAAAATAGCGCCAACTATTAAGACCAAAACCACTACACCCACATCCAATTGGATGTCATTTAAAGGTTTCCACAGGTGTGGCAAGTGCAATAACTGCAAGACAACCTCTTTCCCCAAAAAAACAACAGACATCAAATCTTCAAAAAACTCCTACACATTCCAAATTAAAGATGGTCTAACCTGTGACTCAACGGATGTCATTTACATCCTGGAATGCCCATGTAACAAACAGTATGTTGGACGCACCAAACGTACCCTTAAGAAAAAAGTCTCGGAGCACATGACGAACATAAAAAAGGGTTTCAAACTACATTCAGTCTCCAAGCATTACAAGGATCACAATAGTGACCCGTCCACTCTTAGATTTACAGCAATAGAGAAGGTTAGGAGACACTGGAGAGGAGGCGACCATATTAGTAATATGTCTAGAATGGAATCAAGAGGAATCTATGAATTCGACACCCTCACCCCAGCAGGACTGAATGAAGACATTGAACTATTCAGTTTTCTATAACTTTACTGATTCCCCGGGTGGCTGTCCGCCTGGGACGGGATGTCTAGGTCCGGCTGCTTACCAGCACCTCGACATCATCTCCTGAATGGGCCGCTAGCCATGCTACCTACAATCAAATACTACATACAAATGACAAACATAAAAGATTGCTTAAAGGGAATCTGTCACCTGGATTTTGTATATAGAGCTGAGGACATGGGTTGCTAGATGGCCGCTAGCACATCCGTAATACCCAGTCCCCATAGCTCTGTGTGCTTTTATTGTGTAAAAAAACCCGATTTGATACATATGCAAATGAACCTGAGATGAGTCCTGTCCCTGACTCATCTCACGTTCAGGACTTATCTCAGGTTAATTTGCATATGTTTCAAATCGTTTTTTTTACACAATAAAAGCACACAGAGCTATGGGGACTGGGTATTGTGGATGTGCTAACGGCCATCTAGCAACCCATGGCCTCAGCTCTATACACAAAATCCAGGTGACAGGTTCCCTTTAACCAAAAACCTTTATACAATAAAAAAAATTCCAATAAATTTTACAACAGAATTTTTTTTTTCTACAACAAAAATTCTCTTACCATTAATAATTCTCTATGACAACAATTTACCACAGGAATTGACCATAAGAACCCAGAATAACACTTACCGTCACATCCATCCGGGTCATTGCTCTGGGAAGACACGCTTGAATCAAATATGATGCCTAAAATCAGATAAAATAGATATACCGATAAAGATTCTAAAATTGTTCACAGGCACACACAATATAAAGAATAAGTAGAACATCCCAAGAAATACCCCATATTCACGCGTTCCCATTCAGGGGCTTCTACAGTACGTATTTTTTATACACTTGTCTATATACATAAAATTCTCCATAAATCCCTTTTTATATTTTGCATACCAATATCTCTCTCACCCTCACCCCAAGATCCCTCATGCACACATACATGTGCACAATAAATACACACATATAAAAATCACTACAAAAATCCCCAAAATTTGGGAAACATTCCCTAATAAAACGCAACAAAACCGCACCCTAACCCTAGCCCCCACAAGATGTGGATAGGTGTGTGTACACACACAAATATGTGAAGTAATACCCTCACATATTGAAAGACAGTTTCCATGAAAAGAACGCATTAAAACCGCACTCTGAACCAACTCCTTATCCCAGCGCACGATCACAAGTCTAATCAAATCCAAAAATCACATGACCGCGCCTTGAACACACCCCATTCTGATGCACATGATCTAATCACCTAAGCAGAACACACCCCTTCTGATGCACATGATCCAATCACCTGACCAGAACACTACAATGACATCATAATGACAATTCAGGAAAAACACCTATCTTTTCACAACATAGGTTTGCTCAAGGGACTTTGTCCCCATGACGCACTATGGAGCATTGCCGCAACACTATTATGGAATATCGCTTAAACACCAATTAAATCCAACACCTGCGATATCATAACCACGCCCCCTTCCTTCCGTCATCAGGAACGCCCCCACTCTCCCATTATATGCCGAGAAAATTCACTATGCTGCAGGCCACTGAAGAAGAAACATCCTGTATTGAAACGCATCTGGTTCCCCTGCAGCAGTGTAAGAGGCAGCCCTGAATCAACCAGCAGCATTTCCACACTTATATCTATGCAGACTGTCATGTTTCCCTCCGGTCACCAGAGGACACTGTGACTGAACAGGAACCTGAGTTGTGCTGGCCAGAGGCTAAGAAAGAGTTAAGAAGTTTTTCCCGGGCTGTTCAAGAAGTTGCTGGGGGCCTTGCTGAGACCAGTACAAGCCGGATCCTTCTTGCCAGAGCTGAAACTAGGTGGAGATCTGCATCTGTTGTGACCAGAGAGAGAAAGACAGACAAGCAAGCGACCGGACCTGGATCCAGACTGCATCTTATTGTACCCAGGAGACTCTTCAGAACTGTGAGTAGTCAGTGCGCTGTAGAAGCTTCCCCTGGGTAGCAGGGCTAGATAGGAAATTGGTAGTGAGAGTAGCTTGCAAGCTGACTGCTTACTGTTTAGCTCATTCTGTGTATATGCAAAACTCCATTGCCATTGTTGTTGATCTATGTTTACCTGTTAATACCATTCCTGTCTTTGACCCATTGTGTTTCTGGTGCGGTGGTACTGTATTGTTACTCAGGTTTTCCGGCAGTTTCATTTTGCTCCTTAATAAAGCCGGTTTTTGCTTCAGTCTTCTTGTCTGCTGTACTATACTTGAATCCTGCTTTGCGGTCTCTCCCTCCTCTGACAGCTACAAGTGGCGCTGCGAGCAGGGTACAGTCACAGAGATGGAGGCGGCTGAAGGCAATGTGCATAATGCTAATGTAAGCACCTCAGACAATGGTGGAACATCTGCAACGGCCCTCCCTATTGGCACGTTGTTTAACTTGCTACCTAAACTTGATGTCCAGAACATGTCACTGTCGGACTGGGTGTCAAGATTACAGAGCGCTGCTAGGATTTACAATGTCAGCCCAGAACTACAAGTAGAAATTGCTTTGGCCGCTCTAGAGGGTGAGGCTCGACAAAATGTCCTACGACAACCGGAAGCCATGCGCAATACATTAAAAGAGATTCCTGAAAGAAATATATACGGTGAAACAGCCAGTGCAGGGCACCTCAGGGCGAAATTCTTTTACTGAATTCAGCAGGAAGGTGAAGGTGTCTCGCAGTATGCAATGGCGCTACAGGAAGTGTTGGCCGAGGTGCAGAAAAAAGAGACGGATGGAGTAACCGCCATGGGAACTGCAGATTGTATCCTGCGGAAACAATTCATTCTGGGACTCTACAGCACTTTCCTGAAACAGGCCCTGCAGGAACGAGTTAGGGTGGACTCTACACTAACCTTTAGACAAATATTAGCAGAAGCAGTGGCACAGAGCAAAGAAGAAAGTAATGTGTCCGGAGTGATACGGACCCAGACCGTCACCTCCCCCGGGGTTTCAAAGAGCGAAGAGGTCCTAGTCAGAGTAGTACAAGACTTAAAGAGCTCTCTGAGTGCTATACACGAAAAGTTGACACACCTGGAAAAACGGATGGAGTCACACTATACCCCTAAAACTGCCTACCCGGCCCGACAACAAATTTGTCATTGGACATTATACCAAAGAGTGTCGGAGTGATGTGGCTAGACGCCCAGAGCCACCGTTAAACTTCCTGCCCCCGCAGTAGTGGGGCATACTGCGGGGGAGTTGGAGAGCCAAGATACCCAGTATGGCTCCGAACAGCTGGTCGCAGGGTGTCCCACTATTCAAGCTGAATTTGAAGGCATTCCGGTCGACTGCTTAGTGGATACCGGGTCACAAGTAATGACTATGCCTGAGTCACTCTTCTACCGTTACTTCCAAGCGCTGGCCAAGCCAGAGTGAGAGAGACGCTGGTCCGGGTTACAGCGGCCAATCAACAACAGATCCCTGTCACAGGAGTCGTGTGGATGAATGTACAGCTATGTGGGCAAGAAGTGGGACGGAAAGGTATCCTGTTGGTCCCTGAGATGTTCAAAGAAGATGTGCCTGTGATAATGGGCATGAACATTCTGCGAGAATTAGATCAGATAATGTTCACCAAACGGGGGCCAGGCTATTGGAAGCAAGCCACTCCGCACAAACCTACTCAGAAAGCATTTCAACGGCTGATCCAATTCTGTGGGACACAGAAAAGTGTCCCAGTACACCAGTCTGTGGGAACGATCCGAGCACCAGGAAAGGCTACCCTCACCATCCCCCCTAGACGGGAGACCATGTTGACGTTACCCGTGGAAACCTTCCGCAATATTGAAGGTATGGAGGTGTTCATCGAACTCACGGCCCTAGGAGAGTTGGGTCAGGATGTCCTGGTGGCCCGAACACTGGGAGTGGTCCAGAATGGATGAGTACCCATATGAGCTGTGAATATGGGACATCAAGAAGTTTCCTTGACGCCAGGTGTGGAACTGGCTCGTGTGTACCTACATCGGGGAGAAGCATTGAGTCAGAGAGAAGTGACTCTAGCTTTGGTAGGTGATGCTGTTTGGACCCTGGCAGTTACTGCCAGTGTAGAAGAGATGCCGACCCCAGAATGGAATGGGAGAACCATCTTGGATCAAATGGAAATAGATGTGAAGGCCCTCAGTTCAGACCAACAGCAAGCAGTTGAAAACATGCTGTGGAAGAATCAGGCTGCATTCACCCGTCACGCCGATGACTTTGGCTGCTTGGATGCTATCACAAATGAGATACCGACGGGGGACACTCCTCCAATTCGGGAAAGATATCAGCAGATTCCGCCCAAGTTGTACCAGGAAGTGAAAACGTTGTTGAAACAGATGATAGATTCTGGAGTGGTGCGGGGTAGCCAGAGCCCTTGGCCGGCCCCAGTGGTGCTTGTTAAGAATAAGGATGGCAACACGTGATGGCCTTGCAGACAGAAGGAGAAACCCCGAGTGTCCACAATGCCCGGAAATCAGTCCGTGCCGTGATTCCTAAGATGACCACTGCAGATGACATCGAAACCTACCTGGTGATGTACGAGAAAGTAGCCATCAGGGGAAAGCTACCCCGTGACCAGTGGGCTGAGGTCCTCGCTCCATTCCTGGCATCCGATTCACAGCAGGTGTATTTCGACTTGTCGGACGATCAAGCGGCCAACTACCAAAAATTAAATGGTGAGATTTTGGCAAGACTGGGGGTGAATGTGTTGGTCTGGGCCCAGCGGGTACATCAGTGGGGGTTTAAACCGGCTGAGCCTACGAGGACCCAGTATTATAACTTATTCCACTAAGAATACTGGCCCAAAAGTCGGGGTGATGTGCATTCACCGAGACTTTAAAGACTACCCCACCACGCTGGTGTCTCTAACCATGGTGGCCGATAGATGGATCCATGAGGTGGCTGTCGCCACAAATCTACATTATGAACTCATAATAAGGATAGACTTCCTGGGCTTCCCCGCACTGTGGCCTGCTATGAGAGTGACTGATACCCATGAGACAGAGGTAATTCTAGCAGAGTGGCCCAGCTCAGGGGGAGACCAGAACCCTGGGAACCTGAGACCAAAGGGCCAGTAGTGGTGGAAGAGGGGCAGATAACCCCCCTAAGTGTGATGGTGGGAGACATGAAGGACTTTCCGCCAGGTCCTGAATTGGCAGACCTTAGTGTCTCCGGGGATAATTTTGGTACCGCCCAACATTGAGACCCAACCCTATCCCATGCCTCGAAAAATTTGTTAATAGTAGATGGTGAACCACAACCTGGGGCAGAGTCAGTGTTTCCCCATTTTGTGGTTCATCAAGATATGTTGTATCGGGTAAACCAACTATGGGGTGAGCCTATTGAACAGTTTGTGGTCCCCAAGGCTTATCACAAGCTTGTGTTAGATCTAGCCCACCAACACGTTCTCAGGGGTCATATAAAAGTGTAATTTAGTACGTTACCCAGATGCAAGATCAGCTAGAGACAGTGTAGTCTTGTTAGGGAGCATATGGAGGCTGCTCAGCGAGCCCATAATCGTCAGGCTCGGGTCCGGATCTTTAACCTGTGTGATCTGGTTTTGGTTCTGGTGCCGACCGTGGACAGTAAGTTCCTGGCTAGGTGGCAGGGGCCATACGAGGTACTCGAGAAAACCAGCCATGGCAGCGAATGACTAAGATGTAATACCCCAACTTTCCTGACGAAGCCGCATCGCAGTATAGGGCAAGAGTTGTAATTATTGTCCAGCTCAATACATATTGTGTTAATGTTTGGAGGCTAACTGCCTGATCTCCCAGGGTGTGAGATGTGTGAATGAATGATGGATGTCTGTCGCTTAGGGATATAGGAATACATTGTATCTATTTACAATAGAAACTCCTATACTTAGGACCTTTAGGGACACCAAACAATTCACCATTGAAAACACACCTGGTAACCTGCGATGATACATGGTCACAGAGTATCCATGAAGTTAACCACCTCTTAAATAGAATGTAGAGCGAGCGACAGCGCCCCAAAAAAGACATAAAGTAAATGACTTTTAAATTACCTTGTAGTATTGGTTTCTCTAAGTATTTTCGTTTTAAAAGTAAATAATAAAGGTTAAAGTTTTAACTTTAAAGTTTTAAAGTTTTATAGATAGGACCCCTAAAAGGAGGTTTTGGTCAGGTGACCGTGGTTGGACTTTTGGATGAAGGCTTGCTACCTGTTTGGCGTGAAAACAGGTTGGTGCTGCTATCAGCAAGAACTCTTTGAGGCAGAATTGCCACAGGGTGTGAATTACCACCAACACCGCAAGGTGACTTTTTGTTTGAATATGACTGCTTGTTTTGTCACTTGCCTAAAGTGTGAATAAAACACTGAACTGTTTGATCCAAAGAACTTGTTGTTGCCTCTATACTGCGTCCGCTAATACTGTCTACCAGAGCGAGTCCCCACATACTGTATGGAGCAGGAGCTCCGCACAGTATTAGAATGTATTGGCTCCGATAAGCCGAAGTTATTATTTCGCGAAGTCTTGCAAGACTGCACAATACTGTCATAAATTAATTAGTACCGTAAAAAAACATTTCCTGAACTTGGAATTGATTTTTTTAAAAATCTACTTTGCATGTTTCATCCGAAGTTGATTCACTCACCCCTAGTTACGACTAGAGATGAGCGAATTTCTAAAAAATTTGATTAGGGCCAGTTCGCAGAATTTTCTGAAAAGATTTGTTTTTTATCCAAATTTATTAGCAGTGAATCACGTTAAAAAAGTGCTATTTCCTGGCTGCAGAGAGCCTTTATAGTGGTGTAGAACACTGTGCCTTGCAGTAACACGCATAGGGAGTCTGTTATGGTAGTGAAATAATACAGTGATTCAGTATGACATGCAGGTGACAGGCATCGCTCTTAGAATCACTGCACACTTCACTTATTTGGGGCAGTTACAGGGCCAAAACTTACCAAATAACTGAAGTGTGAAATTAGCCTTACAGGTTGAAAGAAGCGTGCAGAGGCCAAAGATCCTACTGTAGCCTGAAAGCGCGCACTCCTTTTACACCGTCGTTAGCTGATTCCACATAGATGTCTACAGAACCTGTTCTTTTAAACACTTATACAAGTAGAGCCGACCGACTCCACCCGGAGTGGAGAGGGTATCAGCAGTAAGTTTGTGTTGACGTCACTGATTGTTTTGCCCTTCCTCTGATCTGTCAGAACAATAACCCCCAAAAAAGGGTTCTGTCTGATGAGCATCCGCCTTCACTTGGTCAGCATTTTGTCAGTAAACATCAGTAACATAGTAACATAGTTTATAAGGCCGAAAAAAGTTTTCTGTCCGTCCAGTTCAGCCTGTTATCCTACAAGTTGATCCAGAGGAAGGCAAAAAAAAAATATGTGAGGTAGAAGCCAATTTTCCTCACTTAAGGGGAAAAAAATTCCTTCCCGACTCCAATCAGGCAACAGCTTGAGAAGTCCACAGAGTGGCCCAATGACATAGTGTAGAGATAGCAGCAGCATGAGGAGACCACAGACTGGCAAGGTGACATAGTGTGGAGGTGGCAGCAGCAGCATGAAGAGACCACAGAGTGGCAAGGTGACATAGTGTGGAGGTGGCAGCAGCATGAGGAGGCCACAGAGTGGCCTGGCGACATAGCGTTGAGTTAGCTGCAGCAGCAGCATGAGGAGTTGAGGTGGCAGCAAGATGAGGAAGCCACAGAGTGGCCCAGTGACATAGTGTTAAGTTAAAAGCAGCATGAGGAGGCCACAGACTGGCAAGGTGACATAGTGTGGAGGTGGCATCAGCAGCATGAAGAGACCACAGAGTGGCAAGGTGACATAGTGTGGAGGTGGCAGCAGCATGAGGAGGCCACAGAGTGGCACAATGACATAGTGTGGAGGTGGCAGCAGCGTGAGGAGACCACAGAGTGGCACAATGACAGAGTGTGGAGGTGGCAGCAGCAGCATGAGGAGGCCACAGACGGGCAAGGAGACGTAGTGTGGAGGTGGCAGCAGCAGCAGCATGAGGAGGCCACATACTGGCAAGGTGACATAGTGTGGAGGTGGCAGCAGCAGCATAAGGATGTCACAGAGTGGCACAATGACAGAGTGTGGAATAGGAGCAGCAGCATGAGGAGACCTGAGTGGTGAGGTGGCAGCAGCATGAGGAGACCACAGAGTGACCTGGTGACAGAGTGGGAAGGTGGGTGGAAATAACAGTACTCGCTGATGATTGTGGGTCTAAGAAGGAGCACTTGGCATCAGATGTGTTTCATCAGACGGGTGGCAGCTAGTGATGAACGAACATCAGATGGAGGTACATTAGGTGGTCATTGAACCTTTTTTTTTACTGTAGGCCACTGGAGTACAGGCCACAAAAATTAAGCATTCACCTGACAGAAAAGAACTTGTGATGATGTGGCTGAAGGTACATTAGGTAGTCACTGGAATTTTTTGTTTACTGTAGGCCAATACAGGCCCCAAAAATTAGGCATTCACCTGACAGAGAAGAACTTGTGATGATGTGGCTGGAGGTACGTACATTAGGAGGTCACTGATTAAAAATTTTACTGTAGGCCAGTACAGGCCCCAAAAATTAGCCACTAACCTGACAGAAAAGAACTTGTGATTATGTGGCTGGAGGTACATTAGGCGCTCACTGGATAAAAATTTTACTGTAGGCCAGCACAGGCCCCAAAAATTAAGCATTCACCTGACAGAAAAGAACTTGTGATTTTGTGGCTGGAGGTACGTACATTAGGAGGTCACTGATTAAAAATTTTACTGTAGGCCAGTACAGGCCCCAAAAATTAGCCACTAACCTGACAGAAAAGAACTTGTGATTATGTGGCTGGAGGTACATTAGGCGCTCACTGGATAAAAATTTTACTGTAGGCCAGCACAGGCCCCAAAAATTAAGCATTCACCTGACAGAAAAGAACTTGTGATTTTGTGGCTGGAGGTACGTACATTAGGAGGTCACTGATTAAAAATTTTACTGTAGGCCAGTACAGGCCCCAAAAATTAGCCACTAATCTGACAGAAAAGAACTTGTGATTATGTGGCTGGTGGTACATTAGGCCGTTACTGGATACAAATTTTACTGTAGGCCACTAGAATACATGCCACAAAACTTAGGCATTCACCTGACAGAAAAGGCCTTTTATGCCGCTGTATATACATAAGACAAGGACCATTCTTTGTTCTGAGTGGTGGCAGATATGTGTGGACTGGCATGAGGAAATTCAATTACACGTGGTCGTCACAGGTGTTGAATCCATGCCTCATTAATTTTTAGAAATGTGAGGTAGTCCACACTGTCGTGAGCAAGGCGAATGCGCTTATTGGTCACGATTCCCTCTGCTGCGCTGAACGTTCTTTCGGACAGGATACTCGATGAGGGGCAAGCCAAGAGATCCGTGACAGATTGTGCCAGCTCTGGCCACAGGTCAGACCTGCACACCCAGTAGTGAGAGGGTTCCTCACTTCTCGGAGCATCAACATCTGCCATTAACCCGATGTAGTCGGATGCCTGTTGGTCTAGGCGTTCCCTGAGGCTAGATCTGGAGGGCGGCTGTCGATGGGTTGGATGCATGAATGATCTCATATCCAAAGTGACCAACACATCTTCAAACCGTCCTCTTCTTGCAGGCACGTTAGGATTGGTACCCGCACCTGTTTCGCTGTGGGTGGAAATTCCTCTGCCAGTGCCCACAGCAAGGCCTGGAATTGCTGCATTCTGCCAGCCCTCTGTGATGCTGGTAACATGTTCACCATAATGTGTTTGTACCGGGGTCTAAGTATGTTTCCACCCAGCACTGGTCCTTGCCCTTTATGCTTTTCATACGGGGGGTCCCTCTTCAAACACTGGAGCATGAAAGCCCTAATTTGCACTAAATTTGAAGCTGCTCATCGCCCAGGAGAATGTCGTCCTCGGTCTCCTCCGCCCAGCCACCAGGGATCCCTGAAAAGTTTAAAGTCCCCCTCAAAGTCTGCTCTTCTTGCTCCAACTCCTCCTCCCCCCCAGCCACCATCCTCCTCTGACTCCTCTTCAGACTCCTGCTGACTTGTCTCAGATGGAGTAGCCCCCCTGGGAATTCATTCAGCATTGCAAATTCCTCATCTTCCAGCTCCTGCTCCTCGAAGGCTTCATCAATGACACGATGCAATGCACGCTCCAGAATGAAGGCGTACGGTACAATGTCACTGATGGTGCCCTGGCTGCGACTGACCATTTGGTGATCTCATCAAATGGCGGCAGAAGTCTGCATGGATCGCGCATGAGCAACCACTGTGAAAAGAAACCAAGCTCCCCAGAACCTGTCCTGCTGCAGAGTTCATACAGGTAGTATGCACGTTGCTGCTGGAGCAGCCTATCAAGCATATACAAGGTGGAGTTCCAGCGCGTTGGGTTGTCACAAATCAGACGCCTGACGGGCATTTGTTGTCAAGGCTGAACGTCAGCAAGGCGAGCCATGGCCGTGTAAGATCTAAAATGGCCAGAGATTTTCCTGGCCTGCCGCAAGATGTCCTGTAACCCAGGATATTTGGCAAAGAATCGCTGCACGACTAAGTTCAGGACGTGTGCCATGCACGGCACATTTGTCATTTTGCCCTGTTTCAGTGCGCTCAGCAGATTGGCACCGTTGTCTCACACCACTTTACCAACTGTCAAATTGAGCGGGGTTAGCCACTGATCGGCCTGTGACCGCAATGCTGAAAGCAGTGCAGAACCGGTGTTGCTCTTGGCTTCCAGGCACAACAGCCGCAGCACAGCATGGCAACGTCTTACCTGGAATGTCGAATAGGTTCCGCGGAGCTTGGAGAGCTCAGCAGAAGAGGCGGTAGCAGTGGAAAAGGAGGAGTCAGCCGAAGAGGAGACGGAGGATGGAGTAGTACTAGGAGAAGAAGAGGTAGGCCTGCATACAATCCTTGGCGGTAACACCAAATCCACACGGGAGCAACGGGTTACATGCTTGATGGCCGTCAGAAGGTTCACCCAGTGGGCAGTAAAAGTTATGTACCTTCCATGCCCGTGTTTGCTAGACCATGTGTCTGTCGTCAGATGTATTTTGGCACCGACACTGTGTGCCACAGATATATTCACTTGCCTTGAGGATGGGAGGCCAGATGCCTTCTTAAGGTGGTCTTTCCTAGGTGAGTGTTGGGCTTACCTCGACTTATACGTTGACAGCGCAGGCTGCAGATGGCAACACTATTGTCAGCAGCTGACACGTTAAAAGAAGCCCACATTGCGGAGCCATGTGCCGGCATCCTGGGAGCAACAGAAGTGACCGTGCATGGTGGATGGCTCACTCCAGATACATTTGCAGTCTGCTTTTTGCCTTCTGTGCCCTGAGAGCTCTGCTTGCTTCTCCTCCTTTTCCTCCCTATCTGCTGCTCCGTCTCTCCCTCTGAACTCCCCTCCTCCTCCTCTCTTGTGAGCACCTACGTGACGTCCATCGACACGTAATCATTGTCACCTTCACCACCACTGACATTTGAGATGGAGTAGGCAGCAACAGCAGGCACCTCCCTCCTTAGGCTGATCTGGTAACCCCTTAATCAGTATTTTGTGAAAGCATGTATATCGCAACCCTCAGTCAGCATTTTGTGGAAGCAGGTCTATCAAACCCTTTAATCATTATTTTGTGGAAGCAGGTATATTGCAGGCCTCAATCAATATTTGGTGGAAACGGGTATATCGAACCCCTTAATCAGTATTTTATAGAAGCAGGTATATCGTAGGCCTCAATCAATATTTGGTGGAAACAGGTATATTGAACCCCTTAATCAGTATTTTGTGGAAGCAGGTATATCACACCCCTCAATTATGTTTTTTGCCACAAGTTGTATCACACCACCCTGTTTATTTGGGGCAATATTGCAGCCCTCAATCAGTATTTTGTGGAGGAAGGTATATTATACCCCTCAATCATTTTTATTTGGGGCAACAGGTATATCACTCCCGTTGCAAATAGTTGTTCCAATAGCGCTTGTGTGCGGTATTGGAGCAGAACCGCACACAACTGCTGCACAATACAAATGCACTATAATATACTTTCTATGTTAGAAAATATATTATATCACACCCCTCAGTATATCACATCTATCAACAGCACACCTATACAAGTCCGTAAAATAACTTGTAGCCCTATTAGCTAGGGTTTGGTGTTCCTAACAGCCTGTCCCTGCTCCACAAAGCAACCTCTCCCTACACTGGCAAAACACAGAATGTAAAATGGCTGCTAGAGTGTGTTGCTAGTAGGAGTAATTGGGGGATTTAGTAGCGGTAAATGAGATCCAGACTTGGAATATAATTCAAACTGGTCTTTACTTGATTCAGCGATCCAGACTTGGAATATAATTCAAACTGGTCTTTACTTGATGCAGCAGTAATTCATGTGAGATACAGCAATAGTCTGAAGTCCCTGCAGGTATTGGCAATGTGTGGGAGGAATCTATATCTTCTGCTTCTATCATGTGCCTGGAGCTCTCTGCAGGATAAGTCGTCTGCTTGTAGCTCTGTAATGTGGCAGGAATTTATATCGTCTGCTCTTACTATCTTCTGCTGTATTGGGGACTGACTAGCTGAGGAGGAATTTGGCTTCTCCTGGTCTCTGGACGGTACTCACAGTTGTGCTCACAGGGGATGCTTCTTCCTGGAGTTCTGGATGTGGCTGCTTGCTTTCCACCAGCTGAGGCTAAAAGGCTCAGACTGGGAATGATGATCTTTTGTCTCAGCCAAGACAAGATTCTGGCTTTGGATCCATAGAACTGGGAGCTCCTACCACCACAGCCTTCCCCTAGCCGTGGTGGCTGGCACACTAACTCCAACTTCCTTCCCCACCCATGAGGCAGGATGTGGGAACATTCCACACCTCCTCAAAGAGGGGGGAGTTAAACTGGAATGTACTATTCCAGTATAGAAATACTAAACTGTACTAAGTCCCTGGTAAACACACTTAACAGGTTGTAGCGGGGTAAAAGAGTTTTGTAACATAACTCTGGGATCTTACACATCGCTCAGACCTCCTCGACGCAGAGCTGACACCATGTTCTTCCTGTTGTCGGTCACCATGGTTCTGATTTTGAGTTGTTGCGGAGAAAGCCAGGATTCGATTTCTTGATGAAGGACACGGAGCAGTTTCTCCCCTGTGTGACCCCATTTCCCAGGCAAACGAGGTGTAGAACAGCATGACACCGTCGTGCCCTGCACATGTCGTATGCTGGAGGGGCGCTGTGAATTTTACCTTCTTCCACTTGAGTTAGGACAGCTCCCAGGCCTTTCTGGCTGGCATCAGTGTAAAGATGAAAGGGCTGTTGGTAATCTGGATATCCCAAGATAGGTGGTTCGGTCAGCTTCTTTTTCAAGAGCTGGAAGGCAATTTCCCTGTCTTCATTCCACTCCACAGGTATCTGCGTCTTCTGATATTTCTTTGGGTGTCCTCTTAGGAGTTCCTGAATTGGCTCAGCAATCTGGGCAAAGTGAGGGATGAAGCTTCTGTAGTACCCTGCAAAACTAAGGAAACTTCTCACCTTCTTTACTGTGGTAGGAGTAGGCCAATTCTGGACTGAAGCTGAATTTTCCAGATCTGGTTTAACATCTTCTGCACTGACAACATGTCCCAGGTACTTGACTTCTGGCTTCAGCAGGTAGCACTTAGATGGTTTGATCTTAAGTCCATGTTTAATGAGGACTTGGAAGACACTTCTGCAAGGTGTTTCAAGTGGTCTTTGTAGGATTTGGAATAAATAATGACATCGTCCAGATAGAGTAGGACAGTCTCAAAGTTTCTATGACCTAAACAGCGTTCCATCGCCATAACCGTATCAACCCACAGAATAAAATAATCATATAATATTTACTACAAGATGAACACCATAAAAAATAAAAATAAAGAAACACTGACAGAATTGCCATTTTTGCCCACTTCACCTTCACGAAAAACGGTATGAAAAGTGATCAAAAAGACCTATGTACCCCGAAATGATACCAATAAAAACTACAGCCTGTCCCACAAAAAAACAATTCTCCACACATCTACATTGGTGAAAAAATACAAATGGTATGGCCCTAAACTAATTTGAGCAAATTATATGTAAAAAAATCCTGATGCCGCTTCTTCCCTTCTGAATTCTGCCGTGCCCCCAAACAGCGGTTTAAGACCATGTATGAGGTGTTTTTGTATTCAGGAAAAAATGCATGACAAATTTTGGGGTTCATTTTCTCCTGTTACCCCTTGTTAAAATGAAAAATTTGGGGCTAAAGCAACTTTATATTTGAAATAAAAGTAATATTTTTTTTTTTTCACAACCATGTGTTTCTAAATTCTATGAAACACTTGTTGGGTCAAAGCATTCACTTCATCACTAGATTTATTCCTTGATGGGGGTAGTTTCCAAAATGTGGTCACTTTTTTTTTCTTTCTAGGGGTACCTCAGGGTCTCTGGTCCAAATGTGACATTGGACCTTAAAACCATTCCAGCAAAATCTGCCCTCCGTTAACAATATCCCGCTCCTTTCACTCTGTACCCCGCCGTGTGCCCATAAAGCAGTTTGCGACCACATTTCTGTAAACTGCAGAATCAGGGTAATAAATATTGAGGTTTCTTTGGCTGTTAACCCTTGCTGTGTTATTGAAAAATTGAATTTAAATGGATAATCTGCCCCCCAAATTCTTTTTTAAAAAATTTCCCCTCCATTTTGCTTTAATTCTTGTGGAACACCTAAAGGGTTAATAAAGTTTGTAAAATCTGTTTTTACTAACTTGAGGGGTGTCATTTCTAAAATGTGGTCATTTATGGGTGGTTTCTACTATGTAAGCCCCACAAAGTGACTTCATAATTGAAATGGTCCTTAAAAAAGTGGGTTTTGGAAATTTTCTTAAAAATTTTAAAATGTGCTTCTAAACTTCCAAGTCTTCTAACTTCCTAAAAAAAAATTAATGGCATATGCAAAATGATGCCAACATAAAGTAGATATATGGGGAATGTAAAGTGATAACTATTTAATGAAGTATCACTATCTGTCTTAAATAGAAAATAAATTCTAATTTTGAAAATAGCGAATTGTTCCAAAAGTTCTGCAAATTTTAGATTTTTTTTATGCATAAAGGTAAAACGTATCAACTCAAATTCACCACTAACATGAAGTATGTGTCACGAGAAAACAATCTCAGAATGGCTTAGATAATTAAAAACTTTCCAAAGTTATTACCACATAAATTAACACATGTTAGATTTGAAAAATGGGGCTCCGGCATTTGGTCCAAACTGGCTGTCGCTTGAAGGGGTTAAAGATGATCAAATGATGTTCTCAAGGAATCTCAACTTTCTGTTCCCAAGTTCCTTGGCCAAAAACAGGCATAGTCTGATGTAATTGGATATTTTCAACCCCTTAAGAAAATATGTGTAATATATAAGAAGTATAAAGTTATATAGAAAAGTCTCAAATCTGATAGACAGACTAAACAATGCTCAATGTCAGTGTTAGGCTTTCAAGACCAATATATTTATCATTGCAACTGCAAAGAATCCTTAACTTTTGCCAACTTCGACTAATGTTGGAGAAAATAATTTGTTTACTAATAGCTCTTTCATTTCCATTCATTTATATACTCCCTCCCTTTTAGGTTGGTCAAAGTTATTGTCATAAATGGAACAAACTAGTGATGTGGGTTGTGTGAGAGGACAGTTTGTGATATCTTGATGGTGTTATTTTTAACTTGTTGATACATGAGAATTTTATATTACAATGATCCAGGAAACTGTACTGAAATGTACTTTCATCCGGCAATGTTTTAACCCATTGGTGCACTCCCATTTTTCCAAATAACTCTTTAAGGGTCCATTTACACGTCCGTATGTGTTTTGAGCAAATTTTAGATGCGCAAACACGGACACCGGCAATGTGCGTTCCGCATTTTGCATACCGCACATCACCGGCACTGTCATAGAAAATGCCTTTTTTGCGGACAATAATAGGACATGTTCTATTTTTATGCGGAACAGAAGTGCAGATTCAGAAGTGCGAATCCGCAAATGTGGATGCGGACAGCAAATTTCGGCCCCATTGAAATTTATGGGTCTGCACCTGTTCCGAAAAATTGCGTAACGGATGCGGACCCATTTTGCGGACGTGTTAATGGTGTCGATATCTAGAAGGGATAGTGTTTTGTCTTTTCAGAAAGGGACAAGACTCTCAAAGACAACAGCGCCTTAAAGAGGTTGTCCCATGGAAAATATTCTGCATTTTTCAAATCATCACCTGCATCTCAATACTTTTAAAATGTCAAGTAATTAAAAAATATATAATAGCCACTGAGTACTTGAATAAATTCTATCTGTGTAGCGCCACCTGCTGTTTTTGTTTATTTTCTAATTTCTCTGTCCACCTCATAAACATCACTGAGATGGTCACATATGCTCAATTCCATCCTTCAAGTGCTACTAGACCTATCTACTATTAGAAGCTGTGACAGTTGCATAGAGAGAGCTACAGCAGCAAAGACATGACCTCCCTATCACCCCTGAGCTGTGATAGGAAGAGAGCTACAGCAGCAAGAACATGAGCTCCCTATCACCCCTGAGCTGTGATAGGAAGAGAGCTACAGCAGCAAGGACATGACCTCCTTATCACCCCTGAGCTGTGATAGGAAGAGAGCTACAGAGGCAAGAACATGACCTCCCTATCACCCCTGAGCTGTGATAGGAAGAGAGCTACAGCAAGGACGTGACCTCCCTATCACCCCTGAGCTGTGATAGGAAGAGAGCTACAGAGGCAAGGACATGACCTCCCTATCACCCCTGAGCTGTGATAGGAAGAGAGCTACAGCAGCAAGAACATGACCGCCCTATCACCCCTGAGCTGTGATAGGAAGAGAGCTACAGCAGCAAGGACATGACCTCCCTATCACCCCTGAGCTGTGATAGGAAGATAGCTACAGCAGCAAGGACATGACCTCCCTATCACCCCTGAGCTGTGATAGGAAGAGAGCTACAGCAGCAAGGACATGCCCCCTGACCTGTGATAGGGAGAGAGCTGCAGCAGGAAGTACACACCCCATGAACTGCTCGTTCTAGTAGAGCAATGTAGAGCAATGAACGGGGATCCATGTGAGGTACAGGGCTGGTTCTAGCTTTGGTAGAAAGAGATTGTCATGTACTATATGATGTCTAATTTTTATTTTTTACATTATTCGGAGTATAAACCCTTTAAGACCACTTCCTCCATTTCGATCAACCATGGATTACTACAAAAGCAAGATGGATCCACTAAGCGCTTGATAAAACAGCATACCAATAAAAAATGCTGTCTATTGAAGTCATTTTGAATATGTATCCACAACACAAAGTGATGAGACAGATCCCCCCAATCACCCCTGCAACCTGTATATTATCCTCTACGGTTTCTTTTTTCTATTTTACTCTTCAGAAAACAAATATTCTCATCAATGCACCCCCGTTGTCCAATTTCAGAGTGAATTACTAGCTTTCCTTTCACTGGCCGAGAGATTACAATTTTCTCCATGGATATTTTCTCCAAATTGGATGAAACCAAGGCGGAACGTTTTCAATGAAGAGACCTCTGTTATAAGTCGAATCAAAAGAGGTCTAAGATCATGTCGTAAATAATCAGATTCCTCCCTTCCTCTTTTCGCTCTTTTTGTGCCTGTTGAATTGATGTAACGTAACATGGTAGGCTTGGTCATGTTGACAGATGTTATTTAAAGAAATGATCCTTTATGCCTGTGTAACGCATCCAAGTGGGATTACCACTTCTACACCCTGCTTATGTCTGTATATGCAATAACCTTTCATCTTATGCCTTTATTCTAGGTCCTCCATGTAGTGTGCATTTCTTCTTATGCATTTATATTGTTTATGTAATAACCTGGTTGTCCAGCGGGTGGCAGCAGACTTGGCAGTGATAGTTTACAGAGGGTGGAACTTGGCTTTCCAGCTCTCTTTGACACTCTCCTCCAAGGAGACAGTACGGTTTAGTGAGAACCAGTTGGTTCCTGTACCCCATTCTGTAGGGAGAAAAAGCAGAGGGACTGAGCTCTCCATAAAATCCAGCCAGGACAAAAAGTTCCTGGAATCACAGTGAGAGACAGACTTAGAACAACAGCAACAAACAGAAAGGAAAGCACTTCTATTTAATATTGCTGACATAGCAGGCTGAGTGAGTACACCACAGATTCAGCAGAGAGAAGTTTGTTCAGCAGAAGTATTTGCCTGCCAAAGTCCTGCTAAAACCTGTTGGGAACCAAGACAAGTTCTGTGGATCGTTTGGATTATCTTTTATGCAAAGTAAAGCAACTGTTGAACTTCCATACAAACCAAGTCTGGACTCCACTTTATTTCTACACTATCCAAGTTAACTACCCTTTTGCACTACTTCGGACGGCCACGTCTGGAATCCAACCGTATCCAGGTTAGGAGCACCGTGTCACGTGTATACAACATCTACAGAGACTGTAAGCTACTCTGCTCAACTCTGTCAATTTTACCCTGGGTATCAACATTTCCATCCACAAAGGGAGCCTTGAGCTTTCGCTGCTTAACCGCAGCTGGCGTCATGTTTACTTGCTCTATAAGAGGGACATATTTCGTAGAAACCTCCTAAGGGGCAAGGGATACCCCAAACGCTGAACCCGTTCGTGGCACCTGTGCTCAAGGGCTCCTAAACAAAAAAGAAAAGGGGTTACATATTAATTAAAGGGGTTGTCTGACAGGATGAACATTTTTATATAAGGGGCAGAAATTGTTAAAAAAAGAAGCATTACTTACCTGCCACTATCGTTCTGATGCTTACCAAAGTTACCAGTGCTCTCTGTTTCCTGGTCCTGGCCTAACACACAGGAAATGGGAGGAGATACCTGTTCAGCCAATCACTGGCAGCAATGTTGACCCTCCCCAACCAGTCATTGGCTGTGCAGGCATCTCCTCCCATTTCCTGTGTACTGGGCTACGATCAAGAAGAGGAGACCAGCAGGGACCAAGTTTGCAGCTGAAGATCGATTAGGGAAATTATGCTTCTTTTTTAAACCTTTCCAGCAATTAAGAAAGTGAATGTCGTTTACTGGTAGGGGCACAGCCTAAAATATTTAGACAGATTTATTCATTCTAAAGCTATGAAATGACACATATTTTGCTTATAGCAGTTGTGGGGATTTCCTTTTGAGACTAGGACAGTCCCAGATACAGTACACCAAACACCCTAATTCATTCCAGCAATCTTTTGTCTTAATACAGTACATATGCCTCAATATATTTTTATTCTAATCCCAGCTGTATTAGCAAATTAAATGTACAGATATTGGTATGAGATTTTGCTTACAGCTATGCAAGCGTCTTTACGGAGATTTTTGAATACCCATAGTTAAGAAACAATGCACCATTCAATGAAATAACACATTGGCCTACAGCATAAGGGGTTCATGTGCTTGGTCTTATGTAAGTTAAGTTGAACTCGTTCAATTCCACTTTGGTCTCCTGCCTCTCATTCTGCACCTCACCATCAAGGGCACTCCACCTGCCATCTACCAGGAGACTCCACACAGGGTGTGCCCCAGGGTAGGTATTATGTGAGTGGTTCAGTGGTACTGGGATTAGGCAAAATGCCATTTTTAAGTGCCATTATGTTTAAGTGCCTGGCATCTAATCATGACAGACAGTGAATGCTGTGTGAGCTACACAAAGAAAGGTCTTCCAAACTCAGGTACGTTGCAATATTATCTTATCCTATTCACTGCTTCTTCTCTCATTTTGGCAGCTGTTTGCCTTTAAAATCTTCTACAATTTCCACCCTTTGTCCCTTTTATCCACATCAATCCCTCCCTCCCTTACCCATGTACTGTACACATACACGTTTCACCTTCTTACATCAACCAGACCTATCTTTCTCCATGGTGCAGCATAAAAAACATGTTGACAAAATATTAAACAATCTGCTGTCTCTTTCTATTCTTCTGCTACTAGCTGCAGGCAACATCTTACCAAACCCAGGTCCATCTTCTACTACTAATTTCAGCTTTTCACCTGCTACACAGAGGAACCCTAAAAATCTGATTAATATTTACTTTATATCTTCTCTTCTGTAGACGATCGGAGTGGTAGTGGCCTTGATGAAGTGTTATGTCACAGTGTACTCCCTCAGGCCGTTGTTCCCTGGGGATTGGTGCAGTGGAAATATTGTGTTGTAGAAAGAGGCCAGGGTTAAACTTAGAAAGACAAAGTGTCTTTTACTAGGTGCACTAGGTCCACCTTTGCCATTCCTTCCTTGCTGATACTGATGGCCAGGAAACAAACTGTAAATTACATACATACAATATGCAAGGTACAACCCTTAGTTCTTGGGTACTACATATTTTAACTGTGCTCTCTGGATCTTTTGGTCAGTGTGCAACAAACTCCCCACTATCCAATCTCTCAACTTGCTGTCCCTCACAGAAAGTTAGCTTCAACACTCGGACACTGCTTCCCCTGCTGCTTAGACTTTTCCATATCCCCACACCTGATCATTGGCATGGTGGAGGAGTAGGCATACTTCTTTCTCCACAGTGCACATTTCAGATTATTCCCCTATACCCTCTCTCACATTAACGTTTTTTGAGGTTCACACCATCAGACTCCTCTGCCCTGTGAGTTGCTGTTGTCTATTGTCCTCCACACCCACCCCACTGGTTGGATCACTTTTCTGCTTGGCTTTTTCATTTTCTATCATCCAATTAACAACTCTTATTATGGGTAATTTTAAATCCCTTATTGACGATCCTATCTCCCTATCGGCCAAACCAGCTCCCATTATATTCTGACCTTCCCGGCACAGACAACAGAAACTCTGGCACACACCTGAAATGTGATTTCTTCAGCAGTGCTCTAGATGTATTAAGCATCTATGGAGAAAATCACAAATATCCACAGATTTTCTCCATTATAAATCCATGCTTAACCTACAACTCTGCCCTTCACTTTCACCTATCTTATCTCACTCATAAATAAACCTAAAACAACTCTTTGATACCTTTCACTCCCTCCTCAGCTCAAAGTTACATTTGCCCATCACTGACCTCTGACCTGGACAGTTACTTCAAAGATAAGATTGATAAAATCCAGCAGCAAAAAATCTCACCGTCCCCACCCATCTTTGATTCTCTTCTCTCCCGCACTTCCTCTTGTTCTCTCTCCTCATTTGACCCTGAAAAAGAAGTCTCCAGCCTCCTCTCTTCTTCTCTTCTTCGACTGACTACCTACAATAGGGATCCTAATTCCTCAGACCTCCTCCAGTATATCTCCCTGTCTGTCATTAGTCACCTAACTACAATATTTAACCTCTCTCAGGTATCTTTACATTCTCTTTCAAACAGTCTGTTATAACCCCACTACAAAAAAAAAAAAAAGAGCATCTCTTGGGCTGCTATCAACTTGTCTAGTCTCTGACCTCCACTTCATTTCAAAACTTCTGAAATGCCTGGTCTACTCCTGTCTAATAAGTTACCTTTATGACTCTTGCCCTCTACAGAATCGGCCCTTATCAAAGTATATAAAGATTTCCTAAAAGCAAAAAAGAATGGCAACTACTCTTTACTGATTCTTCTGGCTCTCTGTTGCATTTGACACTGTGAACCACAAACTCTTCCTTAGTAAGCTCCAATTTATTAGCCTAAAGGACATTGCTCTCTATTGGCTTTCTTCCTATTTCTCCAGCTGCTCCTTCAGTGTATCATTTTCTGGCTCTAATTCTCCTCATTCTATTGATATTGGGGCTCCTCAGGGTTCAATTCTAGATCTTTTCCTCTTTCCTCTCTACACAGCCCTTAACGGACAGACTATCCGCAGATTTGGTTTTCAGTACCATCTCCATGCTGATGACACCCAATTATATACTTCATCTGGTTAAATCACTCCAGTATTACAAAACACCATTAATTGTCTGGCAGCTGTCTCTAGCATCATCTCCTCTCTAGTGTTGATCGAGCTTGGGTGCTCATGTGCAACACTTTGCGATGTTCAGGTGTTTTACCGAGCACCCGAGCACAATGGAAGTCAATGGGAGAACCCCAGGCACCCCCTACTCTGAAGAGGGGAGGGTGTCGGGACTCTAGTTTGCCTTAGGAGTCCCTGCTCTGACTCCATATATAGCTATATCTATATATGGAGTCGGTGCTTGGGGACACCCCAGTGTATTTAAATCAAATTTCTGAAAAGTTTCTGCCAGGATTTGAATTCCCAACATTGTGCATTAGAAGCAAGGACCTTATCCACTCAGCTATAATGCTGAATGCTAAAATGTCATAAAAATCTCATAGTAGTATCTGATGTAGTAAGTATTCCTATTCAGCAGAAGACTTATTTTATATTTCTGTGCAGGTTTACATGTAGCTCTGTAGTGTAGTGGTTAACATCCTTGCCTCTAATGTACATAGTGGAAGTTTTAGATTCTGGCAGAAACATTTATATACACTCACCTAAAGAATTATTAGGAACACCTGTTCTATTTCTCATTAATGCGATTATCTAGTCAACCAATCACATGGCAGTTGCTTCAATGCATGTAGAGTTGTGGTCCTGGTCAAGACGATCTCCTGAACTCCAAACTGAATGTCAGAATGGGAAAGAAAGGTGCTTTAAGCAATTTTGAGCGTGGCATGGTTGTTGGTGCCAGACGGGCCGGTCTGAGTATTTCACAATCTGCTCAGTTACTGGGATTTTCACCCACAACCATTTCTAGGGTTTACAAAGAATGGTGTGAAAAGGGAAAAACATCCAGTATGCGGCAGTCCTGTGGGCGAAAATGCCTTGTTGATGCAAGAGGTCAGAGGAGAATGGGCCGACTGATTCAAGCTGATAGAAGAGCAACGTTGACTGAAATAACCACTCGTTACAACCGAGGTATGCAGCAAAGCATTTGTGAAGCCACAACATGCACAACCTTGAGGCGGATGGGCTACAACAGCAGAAGACCCCACTGGGTACCACTCATCTCCACTACAAATAGGAAAAAGAGGCTACAATTTGCACAAGCTCACCAAAATTGGACTGTTGAAGACTGGAAAAATTGTTTCTTGAACATGACAATGAGTTCACTGTACTAAATTGGCCCCCACAGTACCAGATCTCAACCCAATAGAGCATCTTTGGGATGTGGTGGAACGGGAGCTTCGTGCCCGGGATGTGCATCCCTCAAATCTCCATCAACTGCAAGATGCTATCCTATCAATATGGACCAACATTTCTAAAGAATGCTATCAGCACCATCTCACTTCATGAAAGGTAGGTTTACACAGAGCCTGGAGAGGAAGAGAAAGAGAGCAGCCATCTGAGACTGGGGAGGGAGCTGAGACTGAAGAACTGTATGAGCAGAGGATCCGACGGCATCCAGGTGTGAGTGCCTACCTCAGTGACCAGAGTGGCAGCTAAGTGAAGCTGATTGTGTCCAAGACCCTGATCCTATCCAGAGGAACGAGGATTGCTTCCAGGAACGTTGATGAGAGCTGAGGAGCAAAGGTTTTTGTTCATTTTCGAGTCACCATCGGAGGCAGAGCAGACCCGGATCGGTAAGATCGTGCACACACCTCATTACAGTGTTGGTGCCTAGAGACTGAGACCAGGCCTGTAGTTACTTAGTTAGGGTCTCTGTTTGTGTCAGGCCACAATTGTTGCTATTGTTCATTGCAAGGACTCCATAACTAAAAGTGACATTTCACACTGGAGAGCTGATAAACTTTCCAAAAACTCAAACTAGGCTGGCGTTTTGCTCAGAAGGAATACTCAGGCACGTGCTACAGGACCAGTTATGGGAGGAGGAATTCTGTAGAGCTTTACAAGTTTATAAGCTGTTGTGCTGCACCGTAGGCTAGCCCGCACCACACACCCATACAGTTATTCTTGTTTTTTAGGGTGATATCAGGTAAGGTGTGTCGGTTTAGTCATGCCCGCAAGTAGGTAAATGATTCTGCTTTCCTCCTGCATCCATTGGAGGGCGCAGTGCTGTGCAGCACAAGGGTCTCAGCCTTCAGGCTGGTGTATGTAAATGTATTGTGTGTTCCCAGCATTTGTGGTTGTGTTCATTACCACGTTTAAGTAAAATTCTGTTTTGGCAAAAGCTGGTGGTGGAGTTGTTTTCCTCGTTCCTGACTTCGCTGTATTCTGGGGAGCCCACCCCAGTACAGGGCTTACACAGGAGAGCAGGAAATTGGCCGAACTAGTGTTTATTGTCTTCTGTGAGAGATGGAAGATGCGACCTATGACCAGGGTAAATTTTGTAGCCAAATATGAGCTATAAAAGTTAACCAGCATAAGGAAGTAAACATAGGGAGATTTAAAAGGAACACGTCTATATTAAAATAAAGTGCAATCCGCAGGCAGCATGTTATAGAGCAGGAGGAGCAGATCAATATAGAATTTTTTTTTTTTAAAGATTCAGTATAACTTGCATTTGATTTATTAAAATTTCTGCTTATTTTGGGTTATGGAGTCCAATGGGCAGTCCTATCAGAGACTGACAGCTATCTCTGCATGCACAGTGATTCAGGGAAAGCTGTCAATCACTGATTAGACCGCCCTCTTACTCCAAAGCCCAGAATGAATAGGAATTTAAATGAATCAAATACAAGATATACTGAATCGTTTTTAAAAACAAATAATATGTATCAATCTGCCCAGCTCCTCCTGTGAGTGTCTTTTAAATGCACACAATATCCACAAAAACTACTGTACATAAATGCATAATACACAAACACATACTGTATAGACACACACAGACATAAATGCATACAGTGCATACACACTCTTAAGGAAACTGCAAGTATGGACCATTATAGCTTTAACCACCTCCGGACCGCCTAACGCAGATTCGCGTTCTGGTGGTGGCAGCGCTGCGCAGAGTCACGCATATACGCGTCATCTCGCGAGACGCGAGATGACGCGCTCTGCCGGCCCGCGCATGCGCATCGTGGGCTGGCAAAAGTTAGAGGGGGGTCACGTCAGCAACCTGCCAGCCAATGATCGTCGCTGGCAGGTTGCAGATTTTTAAAAAATCCAATGAGAAGCCAGATAACACATCATATTAGTAAATATGATGTGTTATATGGCTGCCCTGCTCCTCTGCTGGTCCTTTTGGTTGGTTGGATCCAGCAGAGGAGCAGGCTTCACAGTGAGTAGCACCAAACACTACACTTAGCCCCAGATCACCCCCCTGCACCCCAATTAACCCCTTGATCACCCCTTCTTGCCCCTGTCAATCACTAGTGAAAGTGAAAAAAGTGATCAGTGCAAACTGTCACTATTTTTTTCACTGGTATTGACTGTTAAGTTTTAGGGATAGTTTAGGCCCCTTGGTTACGTAGTTTAGGGATCAGTTAGTGCCCAGCCCACCGCACCGCAGTCACTTATTCGCTGATTAGCGTATCGCTAATCAGCTTTTGTACTTTTATAGTATCTGTAAGTGATCAGAACTGATCACAGTCAGATCTATAATAGTATTAGTGTCACCTTAGCTCGCCCTCCACCCAAAATGCAGTGTTTGCCCGATCAGGCCTGATCGGTCGCCCACACGTGCGTTCGCCCACGCCCGCCCCGCCGCAGTGACAAAAAAAATATATTTTTTTGATCACTGCACAATCACTTTACACGCGCTGCGGCGATAAAAAAATCAGTTTTGAGATTTTTTATCAACCGCAGCGGCCTCCGGTACTTCGCTAGCCTCCCATTTGTAAGACAGGCTTGCTTTTTTTCTTGGGTAGTCTCAGGGAATACCCCTAAATTTAGTTGCCCAAATGTCAGGGGGTATTCTTCTGAAGAGGCCTACAGGCTTCTGACCCAGTCGGATGAGGAATGGGAACCCTCATCTGATGAATCCAGCGGGTCAGAATACGAACCTGTAGAAAGCAGTGGCACTCTGACCCAAAGTTCGGACGAGGAGGTTGAGGTCCCTGATAGCACCAGGCGTACCCGGCCCCGTGTCGCTAGACCACAGGTTGTGCAGGATCCGCTTCAAGGGCAGCAGAGTGGGGCTGGTGCTGTCGGATTACGTGGTGAGGCATACACCAGCAGAGCAGCCCTCCCTGGACCTAGTACCAGCACTGCCATAGAACATTGTGAAGTAGTGAGCACCAGAAGGGCAGTTGAAGCTGGTACGGTGGCATGTGCATTAGTTACCACGTCGTAGCCACCGCACAGACGGGCCCGTAGAGCCCCTAGAATCCCAGAGGTGCTGGCAAACCCTGATTGGCAGTCCCCAACTTACACCGCACCTGTAGTTCCCCCTTTTACCGCCCAGTCTGGAGTTCGGGTTGAGACAGCTCAGATCGGTTCGGCCCTGGGATTTTTTGAGCTGTTCTTGACTGCGGAGCTCTTGGACTTAGTTGTGGCAGAAACAAATCGGTATGCCACTCAATTTATATAAGCCAACTCGGGAAGCTATTATGCCCAGCCTTTCCGGTGGAAACCAGTCCAAGTTTCCGAAATTATAATTTTTCGGGGCCTTCTCCTCAACATGGGTCTAACCAAAAAGCATGAATTGCGGTCATATTGGTCCACAAACCCAATTCATCACATGCCCATGTTCTCTGCTGCTATGTCCAGGGCACGATTTGAGGCCATCCTGCGTTTCCTGCACTTTAGTGACAATAGCACCTCTCGTCCCAGAGGCCACCCAGCTTTTGACCGGCTCCACAAAATTCGGCCCCTCATAGACCACTTCAACCAGAAATTTGCAGATTTGTATACCCCTGAACAAAACATTTGCGTAGACGAGTCCCTTATACATTTTACCGGGCGCCTTGGCTTCAAACAATACATCCCAAGCAAGCGCGCCCGGTATGGGGTCAAATTGTATAAGCTCTGTGAAAGGGCCACAGGCTATACCCACAAATTTTGGATCTATGAGGGAAAAGATCAGACCCTGGAGCCGGTCTGTTGCCCTGACTACCTGGGGAGCAGTGGGAAGACAGTCTGGGACTTGGTGTCACCCTTATTCGGCAAGGGGTACCATCTTTATGTGGACAATTTCTACACAAGTGTGGCCCTCTTCAGGCATTTGTTTCTAGAACAGATTGGCGCCTGTGGCACCGCGCGAACTAGTCGCGCGGGCTTCCCCCAACGGCTCGTTACCACCCGTCTTGCAAGGGGGGAGAGGGCTGCCTTGTGTAACGAATAACTGCTCGCGGTGAAATGGAGAGACAAGCGTGACGTTTACATGCTCTCCTCCATTCACGCAGACACGACAATACAAATTGAGCGAGCAACCCTTGTCATTGAAAAGCCCCTCTGTGTCCACGACTATAATGCGCTCATGGGAGGGGTGGACTTCAATGACCAGATGTTGTCTCCGTATTTAGTTTCCCAACGCACCAGACGCTGGTATAAGAAGGTGTCTGTATATTTGATTCAATTGGCTCTGTATAATAGTTTTGTTCTCTACAGTAAGGCTGGGAGAACAGGATCCTTCCTCAAATTTCAGGAAGAGATCATCGAGAACCTCCTGTATCCAGGAGGTTCCGTGGCCCCATCCACCAGTGTAGTTAGCCGTCTACGCGAGCGACATTTCCCCAATGTTGTTCCTGGTACCTCAACCCAACCGTCACCCCGAAAAAGATGTCGTGTCTGTAGCAGGAGTGGAATAAGGCGTGACACCCGCTATTTCTGTCCTGACTGCCCTGACCACCCTGCCCTATGCTTAGGGGAGTGTTTCCGGAAGTACCACACACAGGTACACCTAGCATAGGGATCACATCTCACCAGGACAGGCACACAGGGCTATTAGGGCCCATTCACATACAGCTGCTGCAAACCTCTCCTTTCTCCTGGGATAAAGTGCATAATGTGCTTCGCCACATCTTTGGGCGATTTGCGCTTTGCACATTGTCCCATGGGGAAGTAGAGGTTTGTCCTATAAAGGTAAAAAAATAAATAAAAAATCACCAGTAAGCAAAAAGGTTCAGTTCAAAAAGTAAAAGTTTATATATTCTGTTCAAAAGTTAATAAAATTGTTGCGTTGCGGCCTGGTTTTTTCTTTTTTTTTTACCTTCCAGGTGGACCAACCGATCGACTAGCTGCAGCACTGATGTGCATTCTGACAGAAGCATTGCGCTGCTGTCAGATTACACACAAGTCGGTGTATGCGGCGCTGCAAGACAAGATTTCTCCTTTGCAGTAAAAGATACGTTTGCCGAGGCATATGAGCTGAGGAGGTGGTGGTGTTCATATGCTTCGGCAAACACTTTGTATATATAAAAAAAATCCCGGCAATGATTTATTCATCCACATCGATTGATGTGAATGGAGAAATCTGGTTTGCCAGGGCATACAAGCTAAGTGGGTATGGATGTTGGGCGGAGCTCCTATGTCCTGGCAGACGCCTTTCCCCTCCTTTTTTTTTTGGCAGAGATTTTTTCATCCACATTGATCGATGCGAATGAAGAAATCTGTGCCGTTCATTTTTTTCTTTCAGCCCAGAGGCTGAACGGAAAAAAAAATCTCATTACCTGTATGCTCAATATAAGGAGAATAGCAGAAACTCCTAATGCTAATGCTGACCATACATGTAATGATTGCGGAGACCCTCAAATGCCAGGGCAGTACAAACACCCCACAAATGACCCCATTTTGGAAAGAAGACACCCCAAGGTATTCGCTGAGGGGCATATTGAGTCCATGAAAGATTGAAATTTTTGTCCCAAGTTAGCGGAAAGTGAGACTTTGTGAGAAAAAAAAATAAAAAAATCGATTTCCGCTAACTTATGCAAAAAAAAAAAAAATTCTATGAACTCGCCAGGCCCCTCATTGAATACCTTGGGGTGTCTTCTTTCCAAAGTGGGGGTCACATGTGGGGTATTTATACTGCCCTGGATTTTTAGGGGCCCTAAAGCGTGAGAAGAAGTCTGGGATCCAAATGTCTAAAAATGCCCTCCTAAAAAGAATTTGGGCCGCTTTGCGCATCTAGGCTGCAAAAAAGTGTCACAAATGTGGTATCGCCGTACTCATGAGAAGTTGGGGAATGTGTTTTGGGGTGTCATTTTACATATACCCATGCTGGGTGAGATAAATATCTTGGTCAAATGCCAACTTTGTATAAAAAAAACAGGAAAAGTTGTCTTTTGCCAAGATATTTCTCTCACCCAGCATGGGTATATGTAAAATGACACCCCAAAACACATTCCCCAACTTCTCCTGAGTACGGCGATACCAGATGTGTGACACTTTTTTGCAGCCAAGGTGGGCAAAGGGGCACATATTCCAAAGAGCACCTTTCGGATTTCACCGGTCATTTTTTACAGATTTTGATTGCAAACTTCTCACACATCTGGGCCCCTAGAATGCCAGGGCAGTATAACTACCCCACAAGTGACCCCATTTTGGAAAGAAGACACCCCAAGGTATTTTGTGATGGGCATAGTGAGTTAATGGAAGTTTTTATTTTTTGTCACAAGTTAGTGGAATATGAGACTTTGTAAGAAAAAAATAATAATAAATAAAAATCATCATTTTCCGCTAACTTGTGACAAAAAATAAAAAATTATAGGAACTCGCCATGCCCCTCACGGAATACCTTGGGGTGTCTTCTTTCCAAAATGGGGTCACTTGTGGCGTAGTTATACTGCCCTGGCATTCTAGGGGCCCTAATGTGTGGTAAGTAGTTTGCAATCAAAATGTGTAAAAAATGGCCTGTGAAATCCGAAAGGTGCTCTTTGGAATATGTGCCCCTTTGCCCACCTTGGCTGCAAAAAAGTGTCACACATCCGGTATCGCCGTACTCAGGAGAAGTTGGGGAATGTGTTTTGGGGTGTCATTTTACATATACCCATGCTGGGTGAGAGAAATATCTTGGCAAAAGACAACTTTTCCCATTTTTTTTATACAAAGTTGGCATTTGACCAATATATTTATCTCACCCAGCATGGGTATATGTAAAATGACACCCCAAAACACATTCCCCAACTTCTCCTGAGTACGGCGATGCCAGATGTATGACACTTTTTTGCAGCCTAGCTGGGCAAAGGGGCACACATTCCAAAGTGCACCTTTCGGATTTCACCGGTCATTTTTTACAGATTTTGATTGCAAACTTCTTCTCACACATCTGGGCCCCTAGAATGCCAGGGCAGTATAAATACCCCACAAGTGACCCCATTTTGGAAAGAATACACCCCAAGGTATTTTGTGATGGGCATAGTGAGTTCATGGAAGTTTTTATTTTTTGTCACAAGTTAGTGGAATATGAGACTTTGTAAGAAAAAAAAAAAGTCATAATTTTCCGCTAACTTGTGACAAAAAATAAAAAGTTCTATGAACTCACTATGCCCATCAGCGAATACCTTAGGGTGTCTACTTTCCGAAATGGGGTCATTTGTGGGGGTTTTCTACTGTCTGGGAATTGTAGAACCTCAGGAAACATGACAGGTGCTCAGAAAGTCAGAGCTGCTTCAAAAAGCGGAAATTCTAATTTTTGTACCATAGTTTGTAAATGCTATAACTTTTACCCAAACCATTTTATTTGTTTACCCAAGCATTTTTTTTTATCAAAGACATGTAGAACAATAAATTTAGTGAAAAATTTATATATGGATGTCGTTTTTTTTTTACAAAATTTTACAACTGAAAGTGAAAAATGACATTTTTTTGCTAAAAAATCGTTAAATTTCGATTAATAACAAAAAAGTAAAAATGTCAGCAGCAATGAAATACCACCAAATGAAAGCTCTATTAGTGAGAAGAAAAGGAGGTAAAATTCATTTGGGTGGTAAGTTGCATGACCGAGCAATAAACGGTGAAAGTAGTGTAGTGCAGAAGTGTAAAAAGTGGCCTGGTCATTAAGGGGGTTTCAGCTAGCGGGGTTGAAGTGGTTAAAAAGGTACAGGGGCATCCTCCCGGTATTGCTCAGTCTAAGGCCGCCTCCTGCTCCCCTCATTGCTCCATATGCTGCCAGCTCCTTCCCACATCACTCCATCTGTATCCGGCTTCTGCAGCTGTTTTTTCTCTGCATCGCCCAATCTGTCTCTGGCCTCTGCGGCTGGTTCTTCCCTACCAGGGGTGCACCACCAATGAGGCGAGGTGAGGCGATTGCCTCAGGTGAAACCAGGTAGGGGCAAGAAGGGGGAACAGAAGAGGTAATTTTCTGCTTCTGCAGTATACAGTAGTATTGGGAAGCACAGTGTGCGCTGTATTACCCTGTATGTTCTGTAGTGCTATATGTAATGTTTTCCAAGTATGTCTTACAGTAAGGCTGGAGGAAAGAGGTTAGGTTAAGAAATTGGCATTGGGAGGTTGTGGCGCCATTCCAGTTTTTTCGCCTTAGGCAGCAGAAAGACTAGGTGCACCCCTGCTCCCCACATCTCTCAATCTGTGTCTGGCTCCTGTGGCTGGTTCCTCCCCGCATTGCTCCTTCTATGTCTGGCTTTTGTGGCTGGTTCCTCCCCGCATTACTTCATCTGAGGCCGCCTCCAACCCACATCGCTCCATTTGCAGCCGGCTCCTTCCTGCTCTGCTCGGTATTTGGCCACCTCCTCTTTGCATCGCTTTGTCTGCAGCCTACTATATCAACTCTTGGCTGAGGTAGCAGGCCTGTCTTTGCTGCCTTGTGTATCCCCTCTCCTGGGCTGGTGTCTCTGCCCCTGTGCTAGTGCCTAGCCCCGCTCCTTCCCGCTTCCTTGCTCTGGTGCTGGTCATGGGGTAAGATGGAAGAAGATGGTAGAGAAACCTGCTCTCTGAAAGGCGAGAGAGCCAGCCCTGTTGTGCAGGTTGTCTGTCTCCTTCTTGTCATGTGTATACTTAGTGATGTCTGTATTACAGTGTTAATAACTATGCGTGTATGCAGTCAGCCAGACTGACAGGGGAAAGTGTCCTACACGTAATTACAAAGGTGCCTGGGAAGCCTTTGAGTATGGCTGTTTGCTATCCTTTGACTTGAATAAAATATACTAATCCCCTTGAATACTTGGTGTTTGCAGCTTGCCACTGGTCACCCCGGAGGAACGAGCTATAGAAGTAGATTTCTCACCTCTGGGCTGAATCTTGTAGGCTTTAACCCTGGACTGTGGAGCCAACAGGGAGAGAGCAGAGAGACAGGAGGCCTCCCTCCAGCAGGCAGCTACATCATGGCTGCTCTCTGACTAGACTTCAGGAAAAGACTCCTAACTAGGCCTGAGCTAAGCTATATATACACTGTAACACTGCCCCATCTAGTGGAGAAACTAGTGTAGTGCACCCTAACTAGGCCTGTATAAAGGATCTTATACATAGAATCCCATAGTGACATGGGAGAATATGACATGAGATGAAGTACAGCATACAGGCATAATATATGACAATAAAACACAATCAAACTAGTTTGCGGTGCCCACGATCACACAGAGTATACACACTGTACAATAGAGGTGCATATGTAAGCTGTGCATGTTGTGTGTGTACCTATAGGGAGGCTCTACTCCTACCTCTAAAATCTAGTACATGAGAGACTGTGCTGCAAATCTGCGTGTGTGATAGGGTGCAGATATGTCTGGAATATTATTTGCAGGCTCTGTATATGTACCTACAGAAGTTACATAGTAACATAGCTTATAAGGCTGAAAAAATACATCTGTCCATCCAGTTCAGCCTGTTATCCTGCAAGTTGATCCAGAGAATGGCAAAAACCCCATGAGGTAGAAGCTAATATTCCTCATTTTAGGGGAAAAATTCCTTCCCAACTCCAGTCAGGCATCAGAATAACTCCTGGGGATAAATAGATGTGCAAAAGATGGCATGGTTCGCAAGGGGTCCCTTTGAGATGAGATAAGTGTTTCATGACGCCAGTTGCAGTGAAGCAACAACAGGACGGAGTCCCTTTAAGGAATGGTGTTGGTGGTGGTACCCAGGGGTAGGAATAGCCGAGTGGTATAGGGTGGCCTATAAAATCCTTTAATGTTTTGTGCACGTGTCACGGTGCTCCTACATGGATACGCTTGAACCCCAGGTGTAGAGTCCAGACCTTGTGATGAAGTTCAGTAACAGCTTTTCTTTGCATAAACGTTTCACCAAAAGGTTTACAGACTTTGTCTTGGTCCCAGCAGGCTTTAGCATGTAACTCTGGCAGGCAAACTCCTCTCTGCTACATCGGTTACTCTCTGGCTCTGCTGTGCTGACAGGCTTAAATAGAGTCTCTGTTCTGCAGGATGCTGCAACTTCTCTCTGTAGTCTGACTCTAGCTTAATCCAGGGAACTTTACCTCCTGGCTCCTAAAGCTCCAAGCTGTGGCCTCTATATCCAGCAGAGCTGAGGGTGCTCTAACTGGCTTGCTTTGCTTGGCTGGGGCACGTCCAGCAGGGACGTGCACCTGCTGCACACCCTTCCCTTAGCTGGGGGTGTGCTAGACTAACCTCTAACTAACTAGTCCCCTCCCCTCCTTAGAGGGAAAGTTAGAATGGAAAGAAGGGTTCCATTCTCTGTGACTATAGCACTGCCATGCTTGCTGCCACCTACTGGTGAACCAGGTAAATTACACTTGAACTTAACAGTTACCAGAAATAGGAATGCACATTGTGAAGGACTTGGAATAAATACACATATGACATTACACTAGCCCATTAGAGATAGTAGCAGGGTGCATAAATGGTAATGTCACTCTGGGGTATTACAGATGATGGGAGAGATCTCTGTACTGACCCCTGATATATTTATACATAGTTATAAATATCTCCTCTGAGTCTTCTTTTTTCTAGAGTGAATAACCCTATTTTTGATAATCTTTCAGGGTACTGTAGTCCACCCATTCCAGTTATTACTTTAGTTGCCCTCCTCTGAACCCTCTCCAGCTCTGCTATGTCTGCCTTTTTCATAGGAGCCCAGAACTGTACACAGTACACCATGTGCAGAGTGCAGTGAGCAGGTCCCCAGAGGCTCTACTAGTTCCATGGTTAGGATGTGGAGCGGTGGTATGGCTATGAGGGGTGTCACGGTGCTCCTATACAGATCTTGCGCTCCAAGGTAGGGCCGCGTAGTGGCTACACAGAAAGTTTGCAATTGGCAGAAACTGAAATGAGTAAGTTTGAGACTCTGATGCAAGTTGAGTTGATTTACTCAATACTGGCATAAACAAGGAGCAGCTCATACAGAATCACAGTAGGTATTGGCTCCAGCAGGTTTTAGGGTGCACTGGCAGGTGCACTGGGTTCTTTCCTTTATTACCGCTGTGCTGAACTCTCCCTCTTGTTTGGTATCTTGTAAGGGGCCTCCTTCATCTAGACTACATGCCACTGATAGCAGGATCAGCGCCCGGTGGGCTTCTGACCACACTTTGATAGACTGTCGAGTCTTAGTTGAAACTCTTACAACCCCTGGCTTCGGGTTGACTTGACTCTGACTGCAGATTTCCAGCTGTGCTCCTTGTCGGGCCTCTAGGCCAGGACTGCACTGCACTACTTCTCTAGCCTCTGACTAGGATCAAAACTCAGGCTCAACTCACTCTCAACAGGCAAGACACCCCTCCCCTTGGAAGATCTGGATGGGCCCACTCATCCAAGGAGGAGGAGAGAACGGAATGGTTATTTCCATGGCAATTATACAGCACATATGTCCCATACACATCAAGCATCCAAAAAGTATACATTAAAATAAAACCTAACACATGAGAGTGGAGATAAACCAATTGCCATGGCATGTTTATTAATACATAAATACAACTAATAACCATAAACATATTTTAGAGCCAAGTCATAAACTCAGACTCAGTCTATACACAGGATGACCTATGTAAAACCACCCAGACAGACCAATGACCATATTATTCTAACAGGGGGGGGGGGGGCGGGGCACACGGATCCAGGCTCCACGGGCTGGTGTAGACAAAAGGCAAGACAGCCCGTAGAGCCAGGATAATTATAGCCCACTCCTGAACATCCCCAATCAGGCACCTGTTACCAGGGTCCGGAAATCTCTTCCCAAAACCCTGGAACATAACAGGCCCTTAACATCAACCAATTAAGGCCATCACTGGGCAATGACCACTCTGCCCAGTGACCCATAGCAAAACGGAGGGAAATTTTCCCTCCAAAACCCCATTCTAAAAATAGTATCTTAATCACTGGGCAGAAATCGACAAAACTTTAACATGGGACAAATACTCATATGGCCATGTGGATCCCTCCTTAAAAGGAACCTGTCATCAACTTTATGCTGACCTCAGTGAGGGCAGCATAAAGTAGTGACAGACATGCTGATTTCAGCCATGTGTCACTCATGAGCTAAAAGTAAGTGGTTGCCGAGAAAAAGCATCATAATCATTGTAGCACAGGCCTTGAAAAGAGTCAAATCTACCTGAGAAGAGTCCTGGTTATTCACAATCTCCTGCTCTCCCCCATCTGCTGATGATTGGCAGTTCTCTCCTAGAGAGAAAGGGAGAAAACTTGGTAGAAGACTGTCAGTCACCAGCAGGTGGGCAGGGGAGCAGGACTTCATGAATAACCATGACTTTTCTCAGGTGGCCGGGACTCTTTTTCAGGCCCAGTCTGCAATGATTGTGATGCTGGTTCTCGGCAACCACTTACTTTTAACTTACAAATTAAATCAACTCACCTGTGTCTACTTTATTCTGCCATTAGAATAGGTAGCATAAAGTTGATGACAGGTTTCATTTAATGTCCGGGATCCAGTCATTTATCCAGGCAATTATACAGCACATATGTCCCATATACATCAAGCATCCACAAATGATACATTAAATATAAAATTAAAACATAACACATGAGAGTAGAGACAAACGAATGTCTATGGCCTGTTTATTAACTCATAAATACAACCAATAACCATAACATATTTTAGAGCCTAGTCATAAACTCAGACTCAAACTATAATAATAATAACTTCAGAGTCTATCCTATACACAGGATGACCTATGTAAAACCACCCACCAGGCCCATGCCGCTTCAACCAACCCCACCAAAAGCTATCTCTACCATAGCCTGAAGATTAAGGTTCAAAATATCACAACCGATATCAGAAAGGTGAGTACCATCATGAAAATACAGGCTAGACTCTCCACTCTCCAAGTTAACATGACGAAAAGAAAAATCAGATTTATCCGCTTCGGGACTTTATCCTTAAATTTCAAGTCAGGATACACTTTCCAGCATCACCTTAAGATTATTTCATAAAAAATGTAATGGGTGTAAATCGGTCGTAGTTATTTTCATCTTATAGACCAAGTCCATAGTGTCGCCACACCCAATATAATTTCCTCCTAAATGGATAATAATAATGTCAGGGTTAGTAAAAACATCATGCAAATGTAAAACCAGATCAATCAAACCTGCCCAACAGAGACCACGAACTCCAGCCCAGAAAACCTTGATGGCATCCGAAGGTAATAAATAACAGAGCTCTGCAGCCCTCCTATGTGCACAACAGATATAAGAGTGGCCCAGAATCTAGACAGCTCCACCTGCAAAAATTTTGGAGAAAATTATACAATCAATAAATGGGGCCGAACATAAAGTTGATATCTAATTGACGACCACCTACCAATTCAACTGATAACAGATTCATGTAGACCAGCCTGTGCAAAAGCAGTTGCTGCACCGATCCGAAATGAATGAGAAAAGAAAAATTTTGCACCAAGACCCAATTCAGCTAAACATTTTTATAAAAGTGCCCTGAACTGAAACTGAGAGAAAGGGGAAGTATCCCAGTGAACCAGAAAAAATGAAACATTACAAGGGGATCTGATAGCTAAATAGCGTAAAACTGCTGTAACAGGGCAAATAGTCCTATCTGACACTGCACCGATATCAACATAACAACCTATCCCAGCCTAGTCCATCTTCGACTTCCTAATAAAAATAGATAAAACAGAACCATGCACACTAACGTGCTGTAGAACCAAACAGGAATGACAGCGTTTAGAACATGGTAACAACTCGCTAATACGAAAAGCTCAAAAAAAAAAAAAAAAAAGCTGTAGAAAATAATGATCCCTCAAAAGAAGAAAAACAAAGCAGATGGGTAACTTTACATAATCGTACCAATAACTCGGGAGATATAGGGCATATAGGACGATAAGGCAAATGACCTATAGAGAAAAACTCAGAAATTGACTTAGATAAAAAAAAAAATTAGAAAAAAAGGAAACCACCGCTAAAATCCTACAAACAGACCTATAAACAAGCTTCTGTCCAAACGGCTCCAAACAAAAAGCGAACGCCATTGATTCAATAGCTACCAAAGGAGAAACTGACAATCCAGAGGCAAAGTCAGAGGCATAGCTATAGGGGAAGCAGGGGAAGTGACTGCTTTGGGGCCCTGACCCAGAAGGGGCCCATCCAGGAGGAGGAGGACTAAAAGATTTTGTCAGGGCCCCCTCAACAGTATTACACAATGAAATTATATACAGTGACAGTATAGACAGTGTAGAAAATGGAAGGAACAGCTGCCGGGCCTGGTGTGAGATCGATCTTTACTAGCCACAGGAATGGGGGCGGCATGAAAGGAAGGGGTTGCGAAAAAATTACTTGGGAATGGGGGCCCCATTAAAAAATTTGCTATGGGGCCCAGTCATTTCCTGCTACGCCACTGGGCAAAGTGATACCCGCGCAACCAAGCCGATAAATAGCTTTTCCAGTTGCTGCAGCCACAGAACGACTCAACAAATCCAAAGCTAAGACCAAATTAGTCCCCAAAGGTGCTCCGGAAAAGGAGTCCAAAAAAATCTGCCGACGGCACCAAATCTCGTTATCAATACCTGGAATGTGCACAGCCTTAAGCTAAATATTTAACCTCAAACAGAGCAAAACTAAATGACGTAAAAGTTTGATCACCAAAGGATATTTACAAACCGGATTCCCAAAAAGTTGGGACACTAAAAAAATTGTGAATAAAAACTGAATGCAATGATGTGGAGATGGCAAATGTCAATATTTTATTTGTAATAGAACGTAGATGACAGATCAAACGTTTAATCCGAGTAAATGTATCATTTTAAAGGAAAAATACGTTGATTCAAATTTTCACAGTGTCAACAAATCCCCAAAAAGTTGGGACAAGTAGCAATAAGAGGCTGGAAAAAGTAAATTTGAGCATAAAGAAGAGCTGGAAGACCAATTAACACTAATTAGGTCAATTGGCAACATGATTGGGTATAAAAAGAGCTTCTCAGAGTGGCAGTGTCTCTCAGAAGCCAAGATGGGTAGAGGATCACCAATTCCCACAATGTTGTGCAGAAAGATAGTGGAGCAATATCAGAAAGGTGTTACCCAGCGAAAAATTGCAAAGACTTTGCATCTATCATCATCAACTGTGCATAACATCATCTGAAGATTCAGAGAATCTGGAACAATCTCTGTGCGTAAGGGTCAAGGCCGTAAAACCATACTGGATGCCCGTGATCTCCGGGCCCTTAAACGACACTGCACCACAAACAGGAATGCTACTGCAAAGGAAATCACAGAATGGGCTCAGGAATACTTCCAGAAACCATTGTCAGTGAACACAATCCACCGTGCCATCCTCCGTTGCCAGCTGAAACTCTACAGTGCAAAGAAGAAGCCATTTCTAAGCAAGATCCACAAGCTCAGGCGTTTTCACTGGGCCAGGGATCATTTAAAATGGAGTGTGGAAAAATGGAAGACTGTTCTGTGGTCAGACGAGTCACGATTCGAAGTTCTTTTTGGAAATCTGGGACGCCATGTCATCCGGACCAAAGAGGACAAGGACAACCCAAGTTGTTATCAACGCTCAGTTCAGAAGCCTGCATCTCTGATGGTATGGGGTTGCATGAGTGCGTGTGGCATGGGCAGCTTGCATGTCTGGAAAGGCACCATCAATGCAGAAAAATATATTCAGGTTCTAGAACAACATATGCTCCCATCCAGACGTCATCTCTTTCAGGGAAGACCCTGCATTTTTCAACAAGATAATGCCAGACCACATTCTGCATCAATCACAACATCATGGCTGCGTAGGAGAAGGATCCGGGTACTGAAATGGCCAGTCTGCAGTCCAAATCTTTCACCTATAGAGAACATTTGGCGCATCATAAAGAGGAAGGTGCAACAAAGAAGGCCCAAGACGATTGAACAGTTAGAGGCCTGTATTAGACAAGAATGGGAGAGCATTCCTATTTCTAAACTTGAGAAACTGGTCTCCTCGGTCCAGAGACGTCTGTTGAGTGTTGTAAGAAGAAGGGGAGATGCCACACAGTGGTGAAAATGGCCTTGTCCCAACTTTTTGGGGATTTGTTGACACCATGAAATTCTGATTCAACATATTTTTCCCTTAAAATGGTACATTTTCTCAGTTTAAACTTTTGTTCCATGATTTATGTTCTAAGCTGAATAAAATATTATAAGTTGGCACCTCCACATCATTGCATTCAGTTTTTATTCACGATTTGTATAGTGTCCCAACTTTTTGGGAATCCGGTTTGTAGATGATAAGCAATTTACAGCGAACATTACTTCCTTATTATCTGTATGCAAATGGTTACGTTTATCTCTAAAATTCTGTTCCCAGAGCACTAACGCCACTACAACTGGAAACAATTCTAATAAAATCAAATTAGACAATACAGCATTCACAACCCATGAGTCGTGCCATAAAGCAGCGCACCAATGGCCTTCCCATAAAGCGCCAAAACCAGAAATACCTGCTGCATCTGTGAACAGATTCAATAAAATCATCTTGTCACAAAGAACTACCATTAAAATATTGCAAAAAGCTCAACCACAACAAAAGGTCATCCCTGACATCCTTGCATAAAGATACATGTAAACAAGGATTGTGCAATCCCACAATACGAGAAGATAGCTGTCTCCAAAAAACTCACCCCATAGGCATGATCCTGCAACAAAACGCTAACAAACCTAACAACGATTGAACTTCTCTAACAGTAACACTATGACGCAATAAAAAAAATTATTCCGGTAAATGAAACTCACCAACACATGAATCAATAACTATTCCTAAATATTCAACGCAACTAGAAGGCAAAACCATCTTCTCAGAAGCCAGGCGAACGCCAAACTCTGCACAAACACAAGACAATTCTGACAGCAAATCCAGACAAACAGATGAGTCAGCTGGACCCACAAATAAAAAATCATCCAGATAATGCAAAATACCTCCTCTCATGGAGCGCACTGCAACAACCCATTCAAGAAACGTGGAAAAAGCCTCAAAATAAAAGCACGAAATAGAACACCCCATGGGTAAACATCTATCAAAATAAAAACCACCCTCAAAGCAAAAAACCTAACGAATTAAATGCAGCTGGATGAATTGGAAGGAGCCGAAATACAGACAAAATATCAGCCTTAGCCATTAAGGCCCTTTACCAAATGCTTTAATAACAGAAACCGCCGTATCAAACGTGGAATAACAAACACGCGACAAGGATTTATCAATCTCATCATTCAGAGATTTCCCAAACGGATAAAACAAATGATGTATAATCCGAAAAGAGTTAGGCTCATTCTTTGGTACCACCCCCAAAGGGGATAAGCGAAAATCCTCAAAAGGCGGCACCTTAAAAGGACCCGAAATCCAGCCAGCAGCAGTCTCTCTCTGTATCTTTAATTTAACCACTTTAGGGAATCTCTGCACAGAAGGTAAATTGCTTACCATCGTACATCCCTGTCCTGAAAATGGAGTCAGAATGAAACCTTCTGAAAAATCAGCAGTCTGCTGATTTGGAAACTTGCTTAACGATGGAAGCATTTTCGCTAAGCTTACTGGCGTCCAGGCTGTTAGAAGGAAACTCCTTCGCCTTCGGTTGCGACGGCAAATTCGCCTTTCTAAAACATCTGGATAGAGGGTGTTTCCTGCTGCAAAATGCACAAATGCACTACGTACAACTCGCAGGCCATTTACACTTCATTGAAAGCAAAGCAAAGACCCCTTATCGACAAACCCCCAGCAGGGGAAAGCTTTTGGGTTACAGCCAGTGATTTCTGGGGAACCAAAAGATTTAGCGAAAGGCCGACATCCGTTGTACCCCAAGTCAACTGCGGATAAACTGCCAATTTCTGTCGGGAATTCTCGTCATACTAAAACGAGCCAACTCGGGGATCTTTCCAGGATGGCCGAGCGGTTAGCAAGCAGAGTGTCAGCAGATTGCTGACATTATGCTTGAAACGGCTGACATCTGTGCTGTGATGTCAGCTGTTTAACCCTTTCCATGCCGCGGTCTGTAGGGACCGCTGTATGAAAGGAGTTAACAGGGAGGGAGCTCCCTCTATCTCCCATCAGGGGCTGCTGTGCCTTTTCAGCCCCTGATTCTTGACGAGATCACAGAAGGGTGATGGTTACCATGGCAACCGGACGCCTTCACAGGCTTCCGGCTGTCCATGGTGCTGATCAGACTTCTGCTAAAGGCAGAAGTCTGATCAGACTTTGTAAAGTGAAAATACAGTACAGTACACTATATAGTGTACTGTACTGTATTATACAGACATCAGACCCACTGGATCTTCAAGAACCAAGTGGGCCTGGGTAAAAGAAAAAGTCAAAATAAAAAAACACATTTATCACTGATAAAAATAATAATGCACTACACATATTAGGTATCGTCGTGTCTGTAATAACCTGCTCTATAAAAATATCACATGACCTAACCCCTCAGGTAAATACAGTAGAAAAAAAAAAAAAGCAATTTTTTGTCACCTTACATCACAAAAAGTGTAATAGCAAGCGATCAAAAAGTCATACGTACCCCAAAATAGTGCCAATCAAACCGTCATCTCATCCCGCAAAAATCATACCCTACCCAAGATAATCGCCCAAAAACCGAAAAAACAATGGCTCTCGGACTATGGAGACACTAAAACATGATTTTTTTTGTTTTCAAAAATGAAATAATTGTGTAAAACTTACATTAAAAAAAAGTTGACATATTAGGTATCGCCGCATCTGTAATAACCTGCTCTATAAAAATACTACATGATTTAACCTGTCAGATGAATGTTGTAAATAACAAAAAATAAAAATGGTGCCAAAACAGCTATTTCTTGTTACCTTGCCTCACAAAAAGTGTAACATAGAGCAGCCAAAAATCATATGTACCCTAAAATAGTACTAACAAACCTACCACCCTATCCCGTAGTTTCCAAAATGGGGTCACTTTTTTGGAGTTTTTACTCTAGGGGTGCATCAAGGGGGCTTCAAATGGGACATAGTGTCAAACATTTGCCTTCCAAAAACGGTATGGCTCTGCCGTGTGCCCGTACAGAAGTTTATGACTACATATGGGGTGTTTCTGTGAACTACAGAATCAGGGTCATAAATATTGAGTTTTGTTTGGCTGGTAACTCTTACTTTGTAACTGGAAAAATTATTCAAATGGAAAATCTGCCAAAAATGTTAAATTTTGAAATGTTATCTCTATTTTCCATTAATTCTTGTGAAACACCTAAAGGGTTAACAAAGTTTGTAAAATCAGTTTTGTATACCTTGAGGGGTGTAGTTTCTAAAATGGGGTCACTTTTTTGGAGTTTCTACTCTAGGGGTGCATCAAGGGGGCTTCAAATGGGACATGGTGTAAATAAACCAGTCCAGCAAAATCTGCCTTCCAAAAACCACACGGCGCACCTTTCCCTTTATGCCCTACCGTGTGCCCGTACAGTGGTTTACGGCCACATATGGGGTGTTTCTGCAAACTACAGAATCAGGGCAATAAATATTGAGTTTTGTTTGGCTATTAAACCTTGCTTTGTTACTGGAAAAAATGTATTAAAATGGAAAATTTGCCACAAAAAAAATCTAAATTCTGAACTTTTATCTCCATTTGCCATTAACTATTGTGGAACACCTAAAGGGTTAACAAAGTTTGTAAAATCAGTTTTGAATACCTTGAGGGGTATAGTTTCTAGAATAGGGTACTGATCCTTAAAAAGTGGGTTTTTGAAAATTTCATAAAAATTTCAAGATTTGCTTCTTAACTTCTAAGCCTTGTAACGTCCCCAAAAAATTAAATGTCATTCCCAAAATGA